>NC_056733.1:1805147323-1805447323 GCF_019279795.1 Protopterus annectens | reverse complement strand
AGTTTCCTACTCACTAGGGAAATCTAAAATGCTTCCTTCCTGTAAAAGTACCTACATAAAGGTTTATAATACTTGTTTATTGATGATTGTATTGTTAAGCATTATATTATTTGGAAAATAAAAACTTATTTGAAGGAAAAAAAAGATGGATATAAAAGGTAGCAAAGGTAAAATTAATGTAACATTAGAACAGAATATAAACCTATGGATAATATTACTTTCCTATAGTACTGCAGAGAAACATAACCCTGATTTATATAAAAAAAGCATTGCAAGAAATTTGATTAAAGCCATAGTGCATCAGAAAGAAATGAAATAATGTGGGCTTTACTCTGCAATAATAAAATCTTAACATCTCCAATTTTGTTTCCTTTCATGAGTCACAGGTTTGCACTTATCTCATACCTATTCTATTATTTATTTAATACCCCTTGTCATCTTTGCACACAAATTGGTAATTAAATACTTGTGAATGCAGTTTATAATTGCATATCAAAAACAATGTGTAAGAGAATTCAAACAGTGTTGAATTGGTATCACTATCAGTGAAATACGTATATAAATATGTATATGTATTTATATGTATTGTAACATATCAAACTTGGATAAAGTATAATATACCTTTAAGTAGAGTGGTAGAATATTCTCAGAGTTCTAGTCTGAATTTCCATGTATTATGTAGATCACAAGGCATACCTCTCAAATGTCCAGATTTTCACAGAATGTCCAAATTTTTGGCTTCATATTTTTGATCTGTTACTCATAAAATTTCTGATTTACTGGCACAACACTGAGGACTGAAATCACTAAATAATGGTATACATTTGTGTTTCAGACTTATTTCCTTCAGAAGATGCATGTTAACACATATCCTGTTATTCTAGAATATAAGTTTATAAGAGCAATATTTAAAATCTGAGCCTATTTTTGCACATTGCCCCCCCCCCCCCCATTAATTTAGACTTTGTATAGATTTTTGGAGCTAAGAGGTTGAAAGGTATGTACAAGGTCTTAATTACTAATTACCATGTATTGTGGTATAAAAAGGATTAGCCTGGAGGGCTAAACTCAGGATGCTGGTTTCCCATTTGGAAGATCATATGAAGACCTAAAAGCATAGAAAGAGACATTCCAATTACGTCTTTCCTGTGAAGTGTAACAATTGTGAATGCTTAATTAGAGAACTAAAATCACAGCCTGAGAGTATTCAGCAACCTTGGAATCTTGTTTCCGACACTGTCTATGACCTGAAGTAAACAAGGTATTGTTTGCTATATTTGAATCTCCAAAGTCAAGAGGACTAATACTTTGTTTTGTTGAAAAATTGAATTAAGCTTTGTTTTATATAGCCTAGTGATATTTTAAACTTGCATAATCTTGTAGAACATATATGTATATGTAGTATATATATATATATTCATTGGAAAATGCCGTTCATCGAATTCCACTTATGTGGGGGCCTGTGCCCCCACCCCCGCTAATTATATATATCAACTCCGAGATCAGACTACAGTGCAAATTTCCCAATCCTCACTGTACCATGATCTCAGTATGAACAGTTCAACGAACAGCATGTTTGATGTCAGTGCACTGAAAATGCCATTCACTGAACTGAGTTTTCACTGAATTGATAGGGACCCATACACACACACACACACACACACACACACACACACACACACACACACACACACACACACACACACACACACACACACACACATATATATATATATATAGAGAGAGAGAGAGAGCGAGAAAGAGACAGAGATACACACAGATATATATGTATACATATCTGCATGTATATATATATATATATATATATATATATATATATATATATATATATTAAACTCTTGAACTATTCCCTTTCATACTGATGAAGGTATGAGCAAGACAAAAATACAGTTAAAGTTATTATTTGTCTATAAGTTGAGTTTGCAGTGCTTGAACATGTGCAAAGTGCTTCTGCATTACCCAGAGATGGATGAGTGGAAGTAATACACCTTTTAAACATATTTTTTCCTGTGGTGCAGTGAAGATAACTCATTATGAAACAAAAATTATTAATATTCAAAATGTAAACAAAAATTATTGTTCATTTGTGCTTCAGCACAGTAAATCAAGCACTGCACACAGAAAGAAGGAAAGTGCTCAAACACTAATACAATAGCTGAAACAGAAAAATCCGGAAAATAATGTGTGCAAGACAAACAACTAAAATGCAAACCACAAAACTGATGCCCACTCAGAGATGCATAAAGTAAATAATGCCGATTCCCATATGCAGTAAAATATAAAACAGGCACATACATTAAGAAAAATAATGAAAGTAAATTGTAAGAATCAAAAATCAGAATAAGGGTATAAAGCAATCACAACAACTGTATTCATAAAAAAAGAAGTGTATAAACATGCCAGCTAGAAGAGGTGGCTGTGATACGTAGCATCAGGTCCAAGTAGAATCAGGTGGGTCCTATACACCCATCTTCCAGACCATTCTTAAAATACACATACATGCACACACACACTCAGACACACATAATAGCTCTGCTGATTCATATAAAACGTATCTCTTTCTTTACTGGATGTGCTGTCTCCTTTCATATTAAACAAGCAGACATAAACAATAACATACACCTGCAGTATGATGACTAACTACTTGCTAATGTATATTTTCGTCCACTTCATCTAGGTTTACATCTTTTTAGCACTAGTTAATACTGTATTCATAATGTGTTATGGCACAGTGATGCAGCGGTTAGTGTTGTTGCATCACAGCAAGAGGCTCTCCAGTTTGATTTTCAGCTGGGTGCCTTCTGCGTGGAGTCTGCATGTCCTCCACATATTTGCATGTGTTCCCTTCAGGTGCTCCAGTTTTCTCCCACCTTCAAAAGACATGCATTTGAAGCATTTCTCCCCTGGCCTCCACTGAAAATGGCTCTGGCCCAGTTAGACTTTCCTGGTAAATACATGTTAAATAAATAAAGGCTCAAATGAAGTTTCAGTTAAAAATACATTTAAAAAGCTGAAACAGTGTAAGTAATTTCTGCTTTAATTAATATCACATATCACATATTAGAATGAAAAATGCAGGTCAACCCACAGGAGGCTTCATTTGGTCACTTAGGCTTCATCTTCATGAAAAAAACACATTTTATATGGATAAACCTTGCATTGTTGATACCCAGATGTGGTATATTGTTTAAATATTAAACAATGCATAGTACTAGAACAAGGTGATTGGTATGAGTGCAGGAATGTATAACTAGCTGATCATCAGTGACAATAACTTGTAAAAAATATCCATCATAGCAGAAATTATTTAAAGTCAGTATTACATTTATTATATATTGTGTAAATGGTACTCTTGAAAAGATGCAAAGAAACTTATAGTAACTATTATTATCAAGAGTATTAGCATTTTGCATCATTTTTTCTGAAGCTGTTCTGATTATTTTATTTCTTTTTTCTTTGAATTGTTTATTGTATAAGCTCAACCAAGCATAACTGCCATTTTGCAGGGGTGAGCTATGATCACTTTTTTGTTTAAAGTAACTTGCTCAGTTATACAATGTGTAATTAAAACTAAAGAGACAGACAGAAGATTATGTGATAAAACTGTTCCAGAGCAGTGTAATTAAAACTGAAGGGACAAACAGCAGATTACATGATACAGCTGTTCCAGAGCAAGGTAAATATGAAATAATATTCAAATTATATACAATATAAGTAAGCAAATAAGAAAGAATGGTCAATACATATATATATGTATACATTGCATACTGTTGCATACCGCTTTCTCAGAGGCGATCTCTGTCTAACATACAGAGCCATGTCCAACCCTGAATTGTTGAACAGGCTCCATCTTAGCAAAACCAAATCTACTCGAGCTACACGCTCTAGGGATATAAACCTCAACACAACAATGAATAGAACATGCTGGAGGGATAGATTCCCTTCGCAGAGACTTCCCTTACTATGGAACAGGGTCCCGATCTACATAATACAGAGCCCCTCACTATCACTCTTCAAGAGGAACCTTGATGAGTGGATGGGTAACAGAAAGTTCACACCGGGGATCACACCAACAGCACTACTAGATAGGGGCCAAGGGTACTAGCTGCTAGTACAAGGGTTTAGGAACTACTAAAGGGGCGGTGAATACTGCACAACGTGGCTGGGCTAATATATGCCTTCGGGCAGATAGCTCAGTACCAACCTATGAACCTATGAACCTATATATATATATATATATATATATATATATATATATATATATATATATATATATATATATATGTATATATAATGCAGTAAGTAAAAAGAAAAAAATCATGGGGAATGTAAAGCTAAAAGTAACATTTGTATATCAGCATACGCATGTTTACACAAAGAAGTGAAAATACTAATAGCATCGTGTAGGTATTTATTTAGTGATTATTTATTTATTGCAGGAGATGGGTGATTGAGTGAGAGGATGTAAGGACTTTAGTAATGTAACCATCTATGTACTACCTGGTAGTAGGATATAGGAGTGAATGTAATGTACCAGGTATAACTAAATCAAGCAATGTGTCCTAACAAAGTAGAGTAGCTATAAATATCAGAAGGTTAGGGTGGGATATTACCAGAAGTTAGCTATAAGTAGTTTCAAAGTGTGGATGAGCAAGATTCAGCAACCAGTACTACTGCAACTTCTGTCTTTCTTCTTGACTCTGTTCTACTATTGCCATTGGGTGAATTAGAATTTAATATTCATACTGTACTGGGCTTCATCAGGCACAGACAAGCAGGTAACTTGTTTTTTTGTGATTATGGTCCCTGAATGATTTGTACTTTTCTGGACTTGTCTGTCTCCCTCCACCATCAAGTCTAGACAAAGTAAGGCCTCCCTCAAGATATAAGCATTCAGAACTCTTTACAAATTAAGACATATCTTATTGGTGATATGTTGCCTTCTCAGTATACCACTTTGGAGAATTTTAGCCATAGGTATATAATTACTAGTCTTAGCAAGCTAATCTACAGCAGCAGATGGTTATATGGTAACTTAGAATGATTGAGATTAGCTTGTAAAATTTGCATCATGTTCTTTACATTCAGTGGCCATGACTTATCCTTACTTACATGTCTGGCAAGGACAATTACCCTTGAGGACTGTTTGTCAGCCTTATGTCAAACTCCTGACTTTCATTTATGTAGGTGATCTGGATATTTGAGGCTTACCATCTGCAGAGTTAAACTGCTGTCTGTGTTTCCTATTTTGGCCTGCTGTTTCATTCAGTGATTTAGCCTATTCTGCCACATATCATCCTGGTATTATTGGTATTATCCACCAGTACTTTGTTTTGAGGTCCCTCTAGAAAACCGGAGGCACTATTGTGAGTTAGTATGCTTTTACATCTTCTGATGTTTTATTGTTTTACAGGAACTAATGGCCTGTCCTGGCTATCTTCTACATCTTTCATAGCTGCATTTGCTACTTTAGCTTCCCCACTGCTCTCCATCAGATTCTCTGTCCAGTCATGTGGGCTTCTGCTCAGGCCTCTTATGATTTTGATTACCATCATCCTGGTCTTGACAGACTATTCCCTTTTATCATGAGCCTTTTGGTCGTAACTTACTTTCAGCAGCATCTCATCAATGCTGTTTTATTCCTAAGTGTGTGAAATAAAAACACAAAATCTAAGACAACACATACTTGAAATGTTTTGTAGCAATATAAAAAAACTTTTTATTTTAAAATAACATTTTAGCACTTTTATCCCTTTCACATTTGGGATTCCATCAGAAACACTTAAGATTTACACACTCCACTTAAATACTAAAAAAAAATAATGTGCACACATCACCTGAGTACATGTGCACTAATATGTTAAAATCCTACAAAAACATTGTTGCACTTTAAAACTGTTCAAATCAATACAGTAAGCTGATTTTCAGAATTAGAAATAAATATCATATCCAAGTCCAACTAAAAAGACATTTGTAAACCTTGCATAGGAAATGTGTATATATGTTCAAATTGTACTCAAAACCATTGCTCCTGTAAATGGTTACAGTTTAGCTACATTAAGCTTTAAAAGGCATTTAATTGATGCTGACTCATTTAAGCCAGGTGTTGCTGTGCATTGAAGCACAGTTGCCATGCCATTTCCCTGTATTCTAATCTAGACTCCCAAGAACCTCCCTTGTTTTTGGTATGGACCTTCTCCAAAGTAAATTCCGAAACATTTCAACAGTTTGGAATAGAATACTGTGTCTATAAACAGCATTGTTCAATTGTTTTCGTCTGATACCATTCAAGTGTTCTTTGATACCTATAGCATGTTGCCTTACTCGTTCCCCTAAGTGATATATATAAACTGATTTTCAATGGTATGGATATTGTGAAATACAATTACATAGCCTAAAAAAGAGTCATGTCACAAAAAGTGCTGCATGTACCCTTGCTGCAACAGTGTAAATATACAGAAGTGTAAAAGAGCTCTCGGATCATGTGGCCCAGGCAGGTATGACCCTAGCCCTAAGTAGCATCCTGCCTTCGCCCAGAATGATACCACAGTATAAGGACAAAATGATCGACTTCAACAATTGGCTAAGCTTCTGGTGTTATTCAAAGGGGATTAAGTATCTGTCTGCCTGGGACGACATGATCGACAGACCACAATGCTTTGCCAGAGATGGTCTGCACCTGTCGCCCCTGGGATTCAGGTTACTGGCTAAGGCTCTTGCCACCCCTATAGTGACTTCTTTAGGCAAAGTTCAAAGGACAAAACCATCACCGTAACAGGTACAAGCATGCAAAATCTGAAGGTAATGCTACTCAATGCTAGAAGTCTAAACCTCAAAATGCACTCTCTCGAGGCACTCCTAAAAATGGAGAACATCGATATCTGTGCAGTAACTGAGACCTGGTTCAAGGCTCCAGAGACCACCCCTGCAATACCAGGCTACAACTCTTACCACATTTTTTGGCCACCAAACCAGGAGCAAAAAACTAAAGGTGGAGGACTGTCCATTTTCACCAAGGATATTCACAACACTAGGCTAGTTGCCCAACACAATGCATCTGAAACTCACCTGGTGCAACTAACACTAGGTAAGACTGCAATCCAAATTGTAGCTTGCTACAGATCCCCCACCATGCTCCAAGATTCTCACTATACCTTTCTAAACATAATGGAAAATGTTAAGATTCAACCAAACACACTAATACTGGGTGATTTCAACTACCCTGCCATTAACTGGGAAAACTACTCATGTGCCAACACCTTTGCCCAATGTTTCTTGGAATTCATAAATTCCAGTGCCCTGGATCAACTAATCCTTAGTCCCACCAGGGACTCCAATATCCTAGACCTGGTCATTACCAACATGGGAAATCGATGCTCCACACCTATGATCACCCCCTCATTGGTCAGATCTGACCATAAGCTAATCACCCTTGACATTCACATCCCACTCCCACCCCCCAGTAAGGAAACCTCCGTAAAAAACTTCTCCAAAGCCAAATTCATACTACTAAAGTCAGAAGTGACAAACTTCATGACACACATGCAGACAGGAACTGAAAGTTCGACTGCTGAATCCTACACTAAGGCACTGTACAAGCACATCCACTTGTGCATGAATTGTGCCATCTCCAAAAGAACAAAGATGCTCTCCTCTAAAGAAAGGATGCCAATCTGGTGGTTCCTTGCCATAAACAAACTTTACAACAAAAGGAAGAAGCTGTTGCAGAAAAAAGGAAAATCCCAGGATGCACAAAACTCCCTTACCAGCCTCAGTAAGAAGCTGAGATCCCTCATAAAATCCTCCAAAGCTAGTTATGAAAATAAAATTGACAAAGATTCCAAAGACAACCACAAGGCATTCTATAGCTATGTCAAGAATCTAAAGGGCAATGCTCAGATCTGCTCTGAGCTACAACAGAATGGCAGTAAATATACTGATCCCAAGGATATTGCCAATATCCTGGCAGATCGATTCAGTGCAAACTTCACCCCCCTCTCACCCCCTATAGGGCCCATCTCAATACCAAAAGATTGCCAAATTCCAGTAATAATGGCCACGCAGGTAAAAAGCAAAGAATACAGTATCCATGGGACCAGATGACATCCCAGGCTGTGTACTACATGAACTACAAAATGAACTGGCACCTTAACTAAGTGTCATGTTTAATCATAGCCACACCTCATGCTTCGTGCCCACTGAGAGGCGCACAGCTACAGTTATCCCACTCCACAAGGGGGGATCCACCTTGGATCCAGGGAACTACTGCCCCATCAGTCTGATGAGCCTGATCTGCAAGGCCATGGAATGTATTATCATGGAACTTGTAAAGAAAGACATTGGCAAACTTTAAACACTGGATGCCACGCAGTTTGGGTTAGTGATGGGCCGATCATGTCTCCTGAACCTGATTGACTTCTTCGAATCAGTCTCCAGAGCCATGGACAAGGATAAGATGGTCCACACAGTCTATCTGGACCTCTCCAAGGCCTTCAACACGATCCTCCACTCTGGAATAATAGATAAACTTACTAAGCTGGGCATTAATCCTTACATCACACAATGAGTTGCCAACTGGCTTACTCACAGAACACACACTGTAAAAGTAGCCTACTCCAAATCCAGCTCCAGAGAAGTGACAAGTGGAGTACCTCAGGGTTCAGTCCTGGGACTGCTTTTGTTTGGCATTTACTTCTCTGTTAGCCAGAGTCCCTTAGTGTTGGTCTGTACTTCAAAGTTCACAGATGACTGCAAACTGGGAGCCATTATTGAATCCCCAAATGATGTGGATATTCTATAAAAGGGCCTTTACAGAAACAGATGCTTGGTGCCAGAGCCATGGGCTCAAGCTCAATGCCAAGAAATGTATAGTTATCCCGTTTGGGAAAAAACATGTACCCGTGAATTACCACATAGGTGGCAATACACTGAATACTGAAAGTGTGATAAGAGACTTAGAGACACAGATGGACATTGGTCTCACCTTCGATAACCACATCTCCACAACAGTCAGGAAATCCTTCTATGTGGTACATTTCATCACTAAGGGCTTTTCATCCAGAAAAAATGAGGCTATTGTCCCACTGTATTCATCGCGCTCAAGACATCTGTAACAACTGGAAAGGCCACAGAAATACTTCACTAAAAGAATCACAGGCCTAAAGCAGATGCCCAATGCTGACCGTCTAAAAAAACTCCACCTATACTCTTTCACATATCATCTACTCAGAGGCAATCTCTGCTTAACATACAAGGCCATGTCAAACCCAGAGCTGTTGGACATGCTACACTTAAAGAAATCCCAATCCCTCAGAGGCACACACTCCAGGGATCTAAACCTTGTCATCACAATGAACAAAACATGTTGGAGGGATAGGTTCCTGACCCAGAGACTCTCCAGACTCTGGAATAGACTGCCCGTACATGTCAAGCAGAGAGCCTCTTTGGCTCTCTTCAAAAAGAACCTTGATGATTGGATGGGAGATGGGAAATTCACCCCGGGGATTACGTTAGTCGCCCTGCTAGACAGGGGTCCAGGGAAGTAAATACTGTGGGAAGAAATAGCCAGGGAATTATTATGGCTAGACTTGTATAGGCCCTAGAGCTAATAGCCTAGTAGCAACCTATGAACCTATGAACTTATTGTGCTGTGAGAGCAATTAGGAAAGAGGCAAAATGAGCTGTAAAGGATATGCAGAAATGTCAGTGGCACAACTGGTTACAGAATGTAAATTATACTGACTCTCACATGTAGGCTTATCAATGGTGAGTTGATAAAATGCCTTGTATGTAGTTAAATGTTAGTCCATTAAACCCAATGGCAGCATGGCAGAAAGCTATAAGTGTGCAAGATGCATGCAGAGGGCCAGCAAATATTTCCCAGAATGATCTTAAACTACCCTGTATTGCAGAAACTAGAGCTAGAGATGAAACATTTTCAGGTCCAAGCGTCTGAAAGAATCTGCAGTTTATAGTGCAGATGGAATGAGAGCTGAATGAAGCCAAGCTGCAGAGAGGGAAAACCAGCATCAGCACGAGAAGAAGAATATGTTTAACGATTCACAAAATGAACACAAATAAATGGAGTATATCCCCTCTCCTTATGAGTAAAATTATGTATGCGATATGTAAAATGTCTAACTCTGAATAGATTGACTATAAAAAAGGTAGTGTTCACTTTGAATGTTTAAAACTCATGCATAAAATTTATAGAAGTAAGTCCAGGAAAAATAGAAGGCCAGGTAATGATTTCAGAGACTTCTTTACAGTGATAAACACTTCACTTTCTTTTATAAGTTAGAGACTTAATTGCAACTCTTGAAATGTTGGGTTAGCTTATGAAAAGGAAGCAAATAGTTAATACTTTCATAATATGAGACTGTGATTAACAGACTGTAATGTATATGGTAGAACTGCACAGATGCCATGTAGCAACAACACCATCACCAAAAAAAAAAGTACTATTTAGGAAAATACTCTTATAGATATAACTAAAATTGATAGAGAGGTACATTACTTGACAGGCAGTCAAATGTAGTTAAAGTCAATGGTAAAATATATTTTCAGGAGCCATTGGAAAGAGATAATTTCATCTGTGAAGTGGGGTCAGGGGTTTAAGCAGGTAGCAGTGTTTGATAGCATCTTGACAGGGATGCATGTGAACGGAAATTAAATTCTTGTGTGTGTGTGTGTGTGTGTGTGTGTGTGTGTGTGTGTGTGTGTGTGTGTGTGTGTGTGTGTGTGTATGTATATATATATATATATATATATATATATATATATATATATATATATATATATATATATATATATATATATATATATATATATATATATATATACATATATATATATATATATATATATATGTGTGTGTGTGGTTCCCCTTTATAATCTCAAAATACTGAAATCTCGAATTTCAGTTTTCCTAGATCCAAAATCCCAAAACCCAAAACTGCGATCATACACACAGCATACACCACACAACATCATTCTGCCCACACTATAAAAACTAAGCAACCCTATACTACAAATAAGCAGGAGGGCAAGCCCCCCTGCACCCCCACACACCCCTACTTATAATACTAACTCTGAGATCGCACAAACAGACAAAGACAGCAAACTCTCACCCAGACATTCTACAGTCCCTCACACACATGCATACACACACACACACATCACACATATAAAAAGACCAACAGAGCCAACACGTACACACTCATATTTTCACCTGCCTACCCTAACCCACACGTACAACTTACAAACACATTCACATACATTCACTTACCTTAAATTGCACATAAATCCACTCAGTACACTGAACACCATCCCAGCCAAGCACTACTTGTAAATGCATAACTGTGAATTCGAGATATTCGAATTCACAATTATGCACTTTTACTATTTTAAAGTTTTGCCTTTATGGTCTCAAGATACTGAAATTCAAAATTTCAGTATTTTGAGATTAATATATGTATATATATATATATATATATATATATATATATATATATATATATATATATTATTAATCTCGAAATACTGAAATCTTGAATTTCAGTATCTCAAGACCATATATCCTGCGGTGGTGGTGCTGCGGTAGCGTTATCGCCTCACAGTAACACGTTGTCCTGTTCAATTCTCAGCTAGAGCGTCTTCTGTGTGGAGACATGCGTGAATGGGCGTACCTTCATTGAAGGTTGTGCGTCAGAGCTGGCAACTCAGCACGTAAAAATCTACTGTCAATTATTAGCGGACCGGAGTTCCACTGTGGCGACCCCTAACCAGGAAAAGGCGAAAGACGCAACATAAATATATATATATATATATATATATATATATATATATATATATATATATATATATATATGGGTCTCCTTCTGTTTGTTGAAAACACAGTTTGTTGAGAAACAGAAGGTCTAACCCACGTAAGCAAAAGTGCACTACATCGGAAGTGTACTTTCATGAAAGATGATTCTCTGAAGCATGTTACAGTGAGGATAAGTAAATATATCATTTTCCCCAATGTAGTGCGATCTCGGAGTTAGTATATTTAAGTAGGGGTGTGTGGAAGGTGCATGGGGGCTTGCCCCCCTGAAAAACAGTGTTTACAGTAATTTTTATTTTTTTTTTCCAATTCAGTGAATCGGCTTTCACGAAAGTGCACGTTTGCGTAAGTGGGTTTTACTTTTCTTTTTTGAGATTGTGAAATTTCAATAAAGAAAAGTAGACCCATATATATATATATATATATATATATATATATATATATATGTGTGTGTGTGTGTGTGTGTGTGTGTGTGTGTGTGTGTGTGTGTATTTATCTGCAGCCAGGCATGGAGACAGTCCTAAGGGGAACGTAGCTTGAAGTAAGGCACTCAACCAGGTTGGTAATCTCACTACTTAGATAGGTAGAAACAGCAATCCTCTATCTAAACAACATATGTAAAATGTTTCTCTGAATTTGAAAAGGCTATTTCAGGGGAAGAGATAGGTAGCATGAAGCAATCTTGAATCTGAGCAACTGCTATCAAAATATACTACACTTTTTTTATTGGGGAGCTAGGAAGGATTGTTATGAAATGAATAAATATGGGCACAGCTATCGGAACTCACCTTATAGGATTTAGTGATGGAAACCAATGATGCGTCTAATTTTGAAGGATGGCAGAAATCTGTATAATATGAAAAGAAGCTATTGTATAAAAATAAACTCCTGCAGGAGAGCTAGAGGCAAAAGTCATACAGCAGCTGGTAAGTCACAAACAATTACCATGAGATACTTCTGGCCATAGCCAGTGATATTCCTTATTCAGGCCATATGAGTGTAAAGTACACATGAAGGAGGATTCTGAAAAGTTTCCATTAGACAGGCATTGCAGAAGGTGCCAGAGGATGCTGTAAGCTGTGTGAGCAATGACAAACATTTGGCAAAGTAAGAGGAAAAGCTAAGGTCACTTTAGTACCATTTCCTGTTATTCAGGAAATGTTTCATTTAATAGCCATGAGTTGTGGAGTATATTAGTATCCCAGCACCACAGTTAAGAAGTAAATCTTGGTGATGGTAGTATATGCTTCTGGTACCATAAGCAGTGGCACTGTCCTCTACTGAGACAGAATAAAATAGTAAATGACATGTTATTTGTCTGTGCCTTGCTGCCTCCCCCACCATCTCCGTTCTTTGACTGGGGAGAAACTATTAGTTTTATGGGTGTAGCTTCAAAACTGTAAGATTTGATCTTTTACATATCAGGGCCTGTATCTTAGACCCTTCCCTGTTTGGAATTAGGATGCCGTAATAATCAGGAGATTTAAATGATCCCTAAAGATCCACTTGCAATTAGGGAATTTAAATGATCCCTAAAGATCTGCTTCTTTCATCTGACATTTGAGTGTTTTCAAGCTCATTTATATTTTTAACTATAATTCATTTGTTGATACTTTTGTTTGGCCATCTCTTTTAGACTATTTATTATTTTGCATCAATACATGTTTTAATTATGTGTACTTATTAATTCATATCTCTGCTTAAAAAATAAGCAAATTAACAGAAGTCAACAAGAGGCTGAAGTCTTGTAGAACAAAAGAGGCACACCCAGGATATTGGCTGGAACAACATCATGTATTACTCATCACAGTAGGCTTCACTCAATTGCAGACTTGAACTTTAGGAAAAATGCTTAAGACACGAAGATTTAAAGGAAATGTAATGGCCAAACTTCCCAAGTCAAAAGAATTTTTCAGCATCTTAGAAAACATCATGACCATTTGTAGATAAGATACAAGGGAATGTTCACAAAAGGCTGATAACTAGAAAACAATGGGGTCATTCATAGATAAGGTGCAGGGGAATACGACAAAATGCTGATAACTAGAAAACATTAGGGTCATTCATAGATAAGGTACAGGAGAATATGCCAAAAAGGCTGATAACTAGAAAGCATCAGGGTCATTCATTGATAAAACACTGAGGAATATGCCAAAAAAGATGATAACTAGAAAACATTAGGGCCTTCAGTAAATAAGGCACAGGGGGGATTATGCCATAAAGTCTGATAAAAGGCATCTGACTGAATAAAAGAACTTGATGAATAATCCTAAGGGACTTTGAAGGGAAATCATTTCAATGGCAAAATAATTCACAGGGCAGCCATTAAAAGCCCACCTGAAATAACAGTGGGGAGTCATTAATCTCATTGATATGGTTGAAGAACTCATGAGTTTTCTCCCTTTATCTATCAATTCCTCTACTGTTAGTAAATCTAGACTGCTTTCTGACCCCATTCACAATACATATTCAGCCTAAGGATACCTTCATCTGGATGTAAATGTATATTCAAGTTGGTTTTCATACCTGTTGGTAAAAATACAATGCACATGGTTCTCTCTGAATGCATATTCATCATTCATAGCTACATCACCAGCATATACTTTCATGTTGTATAAGATCCATACCACATGGAAGAATTTTTGTTGGTACCTCTGCAAAGGATCTCAGATGCCTATAAACCACCCTAACCAGTGTCAAATATTTACATTTCTTCTTTCGTTGTAGAGTTTGGGGAAAAGATGCAATTTTCAGAATGCAGTGCTCCAGTTTGTCTAATGTGACCCTAAGTAGAAGAAATGATACACATCTTAACTGACTTTCTGAGAAACTGGTCTGCTTACATTTGTTGTTTCCCTATCCAAAATTCTTCTAAATGAATTAATTTACTTACGCTATCTAGCATACATATGAGATGATTCATGTTCAAATATGGAGTTTACATTGATTTCATGTTTTGTTGTGTTTACGGTTCTGTTTTAATGTATTTGTGCTCTGTTTTGATCATTAGGATTTCTACTAATTATTATTAAACACTATGTGCATCAGACCCAGCCCATGGTGGAAATTCAACTGAGTCATGTATAATATATAAATAAAAGATATACTATCAACAGTTCATAGATGCTTAAAATACAAGGAATGTGTTAATTGAACAAGGTCACAAAATATGTAGAATAAGGTAAAAAGGTAAGTGTAATCATTTTTGTCGGTAGCTATCCTCAAAGATTCCAGGTGCAACATTGGCTTTGTCAAGAATATGCTGCTTTTTTATTAGCTGGCACAGATGCATAACTCTGATGTGTAGATGATAACAGATCTTTGCACTGGGCAGAGTAAAGGCATTGCATTAGGTTAAGTTGTATATGTTTCCACATGAGATGAGTCTGTGTATCATCATTTAAAAAAATAGTTTCACAACAGTCCTTAATATTATTTTAGAAGGATCATAGTGGGAAGGAAGAGTTACAGCAATTTATACAGTGATGCAGTTTTAATTGACAAGTTCTGATAATGTGCTCAGATTTTAGCACTGTAACATCACAATCATTACAGTACTCAGTGCACATGAGCGTGTGTGTGTGTGTGTGTGTGTGTGTGTGTGTGTGTGTGTGTGTGTGTGTGTGTGTGTGTGTGCATGTGTCCCATCAATGTAATCTATCTGTTTTAGTTATTTATATTTGAATTATTGACTATAACATTTATGTTTAAGTGTAATAGCTATCTGGCAAGCATTTATTTTCATGTACATCTTTCAGTGCACAGAACAGCAGGAGCGCACAAATAAATTATGTCTGCAAATTATTCTTTGCAACCTCACATTGCTGCCAAAAATGAATAATTCATGACAGAAGACAAAGAAAGTGATACTTTTATCATATACAGTCATCTTTGGCAACATATACAGGAAAGAAACCTCTACAGAAAAGCACTGCAGAACAATGGAACAGAACAAAATGAAAATGGAATAATAATACTCATGTAACACTTGTGAAAATGCATATAAATTCAGTATGCAAGCTATTTTTAACTATCAATGACAAGGAAACAAATGCCGTAACACATTTTACCAGTTTTGTGTCTTTCTGACACTTGAGAGAAGTATTCAGTCTCATGTTGGTAGTCAAAACTAAGCTCCATTCAGATTAAATTTAATTATACACCGACCAAGATTTATTGTGAATCATAGGTTCATGTTGTTGAGACAAAGGTAGAATATACATGCGATATGAAGATTTGAGCATTTGTTTAGACTTCAGATCAGAAGCCATAAAAACAGTGCAATAAAACTGTCTGCACTACATAATGAGGATGCTTATGATGCTTTTTAGCTTGTTGAGTTAACCAGCTCAGTAGAATAGGTAAAATTATTTTCATTGCAACTAGGGTCACGAGGACAAAAACTAACTAAATAAATAAAAATGTTACAGCATTGGTCACTATGCATTTAACTAGCAGGGTAATACCAGCTCTAAATAATCCTGTCTGTGCAGCCCGAACTTTACCAGGCTGCATGGCATTCCTAGGTAGGGGATGCTTTCTTCTTCAGTTTATTCCTATGACTATCACAGACCTGTCTAGGTTAGAGCACTCTGGATGAATCGGCTCACATTGATGTTGTACTACAAGCATTAGTTTGTCATTGAGCAGCACACTATCATCCTGGGTGAATATTCGTATTTCAGGAGTATATGAAATTAAAATCATTATAGAATCCAAAGCACAATAGCAAGACTTCTGAAACTTGAAGCAATTATGACTTAAATGCACTCATAGCTTTCTTGGTTTTACACTTCCAGAGTGACAATGGTTATTAATGGCACACTAAAGATTTAATAGCATACTGCATCGATAATCATTACACTTTCAGCTTGACATGATTAGAGTCATTTAAATATACAGATTGATTGCCTTCTTGAATGACAATGTAACCTAATGACTGAAAAATATAATAACCTCTACCCCCCACTGTCAGCTATTTTAACTACCCGTTGGTGCTGCATGTATCTTTCACAAGATTCTGCATGTTTCCAGGTAATGTCATTCACTGCTACCTTCAAAAATCGGGGACTGTTGTTTTGCTTTAATGCAAAGTGTGGCTGCTGTTTTTGAACTGTGCTTCAGCCTACAATCTTGGCATATCTTGTGAAATAATTAATAATTTTATAGAGCTTTTATTATTTATTGCATGTGCCACATCTATCAAATAGGTGCTTACTTTAATTAAATAATAGAGGTGCATAGATTTTAGACCAGAGGATCTCTGAGTGCTCTAAATTCCTTATAGTTACATGACAGAGGCATTTTGGCTGTCTGAAGGATGGTTTTCAGTTCAATGTATTCCAGACTGGTTGCTCAAAATTTAAGGTGCACCTAGTACCACAGGGAATTATTTGTAAACATTAGCGCACCATTCAGGATTGCATGCGGTAGTTTACAGAACAATTAATTTCTGGAATGCACCTACTGATCCATTTGTAGTTCAAAGGCTATCAAAGCTCTCCTAGGTTATTGTGTACAACATAAGATTCACTGTGGTATATACCTGGTCACCTATTAATATATGAAAGTGCTTTGTGCATGTTGTCAGGGGCTGCTTATCAGAAAGGAAGTCTGTAGATTTGGGTTAGTAATTTACTACCCAAAGGAAGATTGCACGTACCTGATATCAAGAAGAGTACTCTGGGATTCCTTATCCCATGCAGGCTAAAGAACTGTGGAGGCCTTGTTCACATTCTGCTCAGTCTTGTTATGCCACAAGACTTTGAGGTTTTTACTTGGATATTCAGCACCGATGTACAACTTCTAAGTATCAGAGCTGCCCATTCAGGTCAATGGGTTATTGCAGAATAGGATTAGCTTCACCCATGGCCAACACAGACACTATAAGCATTACATGCTGGAAAGGCTATATGACTACTATATGGCTGTTGGGAATTGAATAATGGTTAAGTGGCTGGGGGTTGGCATAATGGTTAAAGTTGTAAAAAAATAACTGCATAAAATGCTGAAAAACGACAACAGGCAGCAAGACAACTCCAAGGAACAAAATATAATCCACAGAGACAAGTTTTAATTCATAAAAACAAGTAGTGTAAGCACTTCCATCTTGCTTCTGTGAGCAAGACTTCATCAGACAAACAAAACTAATGCAAAATGCAGCTGTTTAAAGTGTCACATGCTGAACATCAATTAGCATCTAAAAGCAAAAGTTACAGATATTTAAATACATTTCAATATAAATACAAATGCTAAATAAATAAGCATGAATAAATAAGCAAGCATGAATAAAACTGACCAAGAATGAACATGCATGCTGAGGATGACCTGATTTTAAAAATATTATAAAAAAATTTTAAAACTGTGTTAAATAATTACTTGAAGTGCAAAAATGAGCAATTCATTTAAAAGAAGCAATTCATTCAAAAGAAATATCCACTAGTAAAATAAATTATTACCCAGCCTGTCAGTTAACTAATATAATACAAAAAATAGAAAGAGTATAAAAAAGTAATTCTAGTAAAGTCCAGTGATGTAAACAAACAAAAAATGTAGAGAAGAAATTATCAATTACCTCTGCAGACTCTTCAGTTTTAAAACACAAGACAAGGAACATAAATCATTTAGTCCTGGAGCATTGTAAACATTCAATTTTATTTGCCATAATAATTCGCACAGTTCTAGCTTAAGGGTGAGGGGTCCCCCCCCCCGGGATCTTGTTCAATTTGATCAATCACCCTAAACTTGAAACTGTGCTGGAGGTGTTATTGCACATGCTTAGCCAGTGCATTCTCAAATTTTAACTTCCTGATGCTGTAAATATGTTTGTAGACCCTGTCCTTGAATCTACGATCAGTTTTACCGATGTAGAAACAAGGGCAGAGGTTGCAGGTTGCTAAATAGACCACTCCCTTGGTGGTACAATTAAATCTTTTATTTATGTACTATTTTCTCCCTCTAATGGAGAAGGCATTACCCACCTCCATAAATCTACACTGGGAGCAGCTCTCACATTTATACATGCCTGGAGCTCTCGCAACTCGGATATTACCCCTCTCCAATAAACTTTTAAGGTTCTGCCCTCTTCTATAGACAATTCTAGGTTTGGATTCAAGAATAGAAGTCAAATCTGTATCTGAACTAAGCAGAGTCCAATCTTTATACAAAATTTGTTGTATTAACTTAGCATCGATACTGAATGATGTGATAAAAGTCACGTTGGGTGGGTTTGCTTTATATGAATGGCTCCGCTCAACTAAAGATGTCACAGTGTTAAGGGCTACATGCCTAGTTGAAAGTATTGGACTAAATTCTCCATTGTTTCTCTTGTGTTGGACCTCAAATATCATCTCTTCTAAAAGTTGGCTAGGGTACCCCTGTTTCAGAAACATTCCCTTCAAGGTTTGACATTCCACAAAAAATTAATTGTCATCAGAAACCATGCAGGCCGCCCTCACCAGCTGGTCCTTAACAACAGATTTCTTTTGTTGATAAGGGTGACTACTAGTGTAATGAAGAAAGGAATTGGAGTAAGTAGATTTTCTGTCAATCTTAGCTTTATAAACTTGGTTCCCTCTATTTTTATATAAGTCTACATCCAGATATGCTATGTTCTCTGTACTTGAACTATATGTAAATAATAAAAATTCATAGAGGCATTCAAATAATCAATAAATTTGGGGATGTCTTCGATAGTGCCATCAAACATAATGAACACATCATTCAAATATCTAGTATAGTAATAGATATTGGTGCTAAACTTGTTGTTGTTAAAAGATGAAGTGTTGCTCCCAATGGGCCATCACGAGGTTAGCGAAGCTAGCCCCACATGGAGAGCTCATTGCAACACCCGTCTTTTGTAAATAATATCTCCCTTTGAACATGAAATAATTGTCAAAATTAAATCCAAAAATTCCTGTACTAGCTCAATTTCTCTTACTGAACTACCCTTATCCGTCAAGAAATTGGAAACCCATTCAATTCCTGTATCCACAGGTTTGACGGTATACAGGTCCTTAACATCAATGGTCAGGAAAACAATGTGATCTCTTTATTTGAGGCCATTGACGTTACTTAGAAAGGACCAAGAGTCTTTGCAAATATGGTCCACACATTCAACCAATTTCTTTAAAACTGTGTTGATGTACTTAGCAATGGGATAAGTAATGGAATTTCTTCCCTTCACAATAGGCCGGAGGGATGGATCCTCTAAGCTCTTGTGAACCTTCGGAATTCCAAAAATTATAGGTGTCAGTGGGGCCAAGCATGACAAATAATTATACAGGTCCAATGAAATCCTAGACTCTGTGAACAAATCATTCAAACAAACCTTCACTTTCTGTTGTGATTTGTTCATTTCATTCAATGAGGCTGATGTATAATTGTCAGCATTCAACATTCTCAACATACGATCTCTATAATCAAATTCGTCAAAACACACAAGGCCACCTCCTTTATCTGGTTTGACTATTTTAACATTCTGAAAATGCAAAGAATTCAACCTATCCCAGTCTAAGTCATTAAAATTCAAAGTCTTACTGCAAGAAACAGATCTACTGCTATCTAAAATGTCACGTAAATCCAATTCACATACACGTTCAAAAGTCAACAAGGCAGGAGGCAAAGGTGGGTTAAATACACTGGGTATTCTGCATTCTCTATCTGCTATGGGTTGGTTCTTAAACATACTCTTCAAATTTAATTTATGTGTAAAACTGATCGTAGATTCAAGGACAGGATCTATGAACATATTTACTGCATCAGGAAGTTAAAATTGGAGAATGCACCGGCTAAGCATATGAACGAACGACCCAAGCACAGTTTCAAGTTTAGGGTGATTGATCGAATTGAACAAGATCTCAGGGGGGGACCCCTCACCCTTAAGCTAGAACTGTGCGAATTATTATGGCAAATAAAATTGAATGCCTACATTGCTACAGGACTAAATTATTTATGTTCCTTGTCTTGTGTTTTAAAACTGAAGAGTCTGCAGAGGTAATTGATCATTTCTTCTGTACATTTGTTGTTTGTTTACATCACTGGACCTTACTAGAATTACTTTTTTATATTCTTTGTATTTTTTGTATTATATTAGTTAACTGACAAGCTGGGTAATAGTTGATTTTACCAGTGGGTATTTCTTTTGAATGAATTCCTTCTTTTAAATGAATTGTTCATTTTGCCCTTCAAGTAATTATTTAAGACAGTTTTTAATGTTTTTTATAATATTTTTTACAATCAGGTTATCCTCAGTGTGCATGTTCATTCTTGATCAGTTTTCTTCTTGCTTGCTTATTTATTCATGCTTATTCATTTAGCATTTGTATTTATATTGAAATGTTTTTAAATAACAAATAACACCCCCCACCCTTCCTGTCCCCCTCCCACTTCCCCCCTTAACACTCTGAAAATCTTCACTATCAATGCCCAGAGCCTTAACAATAAATGTCACCATCTGCAAGCCTGGATTAATCACAATAAACCCGACATCCTAGCCATCTCTGAAACCTGGCTAAAACCCCATACCACTGACTCTGAAATATTACCTCCTGGTTACCACATCCTCAGAAGTGACCGTTTAAACAAAAAAGGTGGTGGCTCTGCCATAATTTACTCTAATCATCTATCTCTAATACCCCTTCAAATTCCTACCCCTAATTTCACAAACTCCGAAATCACAGCTAGCCTTCTCTGATTAAATAAACACAAGAATATCTGTTTCATATCCTTATATATCTCCCCAGGCAACAATATCTCCACCCTTGAAGATATCCTGTACTGGTCCTCAACTCAAATAAAATATGAAACATATATTCTAGGCGATGTCAATATCGACTGGAATAAAATCAACTCACCATCACCCTCACTTTCCATTAACCTTCTAAACTTCACCCAAGTAATCTCATCAACTACTTGCCCTATCAAAAAACACCCCCCAGGGTCCATCTTAGACTGTATTCTAGTCTCCCATCCAAACAAAATCACTCTCTGTGGCACTATCCCTGACACCTTCAGTGACCATCTCCCTGCCTTCATCCATCGATCAAACAGCTCCACCCAACACCAACACCTCTACATTCAAACTCGTAACCTCAGTAACTTTAACCCCTTAATTTTCTCTAACATCTTCAAACAAATCAACTGGCAACCTCTAAATATCCTCCCACTTGACAATGCTGTTGAACATTTCAATTCCATCTTCCTAAATACTCTAAACTCCCTAGCCCCTCTAAGAAATAAGCGAATCAAAACTAACTCTGCACCATGGTTGACCAAAGAAACTAAACAAATCATGCATCATAGAGATAAATCCTGGAAGCTCTACCAGAAAAATAAACTGTCCTCTACCTTACTTCTATACACCCAGCTCCGCAACCAAGTAAAGAAACTCGTTACCAAAGACAAAAAAACTACTATATTAAACTTCAGTCCAATAGCAATAAAAACCCTAAACAATTTTGGAAATCAGTCAATACCCTTCTTCATCCCGGATCTCAAAACAACCCCTGCCCCAACCCTAATCTATCCGACAAAGAACTTAGCTCCCACTTCAATACCTTCTTCATTGAATCCATAGCCAAACTTACCACAACATTTCCTAATAACAGCCCACCTAACTCCCTTTCTTCTCCACCCAACAACCCAAACAATAATCCCCCCAATTTCCATCTCAAACTGGTATCCACATCTTTTATAAAAAAGCTTCTCTCCAAGCTAAAGCCAGGTTCTAACGCCCCTGACAACATTCCCCCTTCCTTCCTCAAACATGCAGCTGAAGGTATCACCCTTCCAATTAGTATTCTGATTAATAGATCCTTAACTGAGTCATACGTACCCAAACTTTGGCGTTCAGCCTACATCCTACCTCTTCACAAAGGAGGCAAAAACACCTCTATTTCTAACTTCTGCCCTATCGCCCTACTCTCTCCAATATCTAAAATTCTAGAAAAATGTGTCCACCACCAATTGTTACCCCATCTCATTCAAAATCACCTCCTAACACCCACCCAGCATGGCTTCCGTCCCGACCACAGTACCATAACTGCATTACTATCCTTCTTAGAAACTATCAATCAAGCTCGAGACTCTGGACTCATTGTATCCACAGTACTGCTAGACCTTTCAAAAGCTTTTGACACCATCTCCCACACACACCTTCTTCATCATCTGGCTAATCTCAAACTCTCCCCAAACACTCTTTCCTGGTTCTCCAGTTACCTATCTGATAGATCTCAAGCAGTCAAATGGAAGAACTCATTCTCATCCTTTTTGCCAACATCTACTGGCGTTCCTCAGGGATCCATCCTTGGACCCATGCTTTTCAACATCTTCATAAACAACCTTCACACCTTTATCCCTGACACCACAGTCATCCAATACGCAGATGACTCTACCTTGGTCTGCTCTGCCCCAAATCTTCCTGAACTCCAGACCAAAACCCAATTAGCCTTTACCACCACAGAGAACTGGATGCACCAAAACCACCTTTCTCTTAACTCCAATAAATCCAAAATACTAATTTTTCTCCCCTCCAAAGTTTCCTCTGTGGACAAAAACACTTTCAATGTTCTTAGCCAAACTAACACTACCATTGAAGTGGTCCCCTCTGCAAAACTCCTTGGCATCACCATAGACGAACACCTCAAATTTGACCTTCACATACAACATAACATTAAGAAAACCCACCAAAAGCTAGGTATGCTATATAGGAACAATCATTTCCTTTCAAACTCCACTAGGCATACCCTGGCAACATCCTTCCTCCTACCTTCCGTTCTATATGGAGCCCCTCTCCTAACCAACTTGTCTGCTACCAACACCTCTAAGCTCGAAGCTTGCTATAATAAGATCTCTAAATTTGCCACCAAATCCAAAACATCAACTCACCACTGCCACAGCCTTCATTCTCTGAACTGGCTAGAACTCCCTAATCACCTAACTAACAACTAACCACCGCTCACAAACTAATATTCTCCCCTAATAAATGCCCAGCCTTAAAGGACATCCTTCCTCTATACATCCCTAACAGGTCACTGAGATCCGAAAACCAAAACCTAATCTCCATTAGTAAACCAAAATGACCTGCTGGCCAGCTTTTACTCTCCTTCTCACTAGGTAAAAAATGGAACTCTCTGCCTACTTCACTTAGGACTATACCCAACACTGAATCCTTCAAAACTCAACTTTTTCTTCACCTATCGTCCAAATGGAAATGCTCCTGCTTTCACCCCACTTAAATTCCATAGGGACTCCTAACTAAGCACCCCTACTCCTACTCCACTATACTCTCATACTTATTCTAATTTCTCAAAATACCTACAACTAACAGACCTTAAGTGACTGTAAGCATATAAATATTGATTAAAAAAAAACAAATCGGCAATCAAGTTCTCTGCAACTATCAAATGTATTAACCCTACTTGTTTTTACAAACTATATTGTATGTATTTTTACTTTGTAACCTTTATTTGCATTGTGTAACCTATATTGTATTATACTGTTCTTGGAGCTTTTCTCCCTGGGCCTCCACTGAAAATGGGCACTTCTTGGCCCAGTGGACTTCCCCAGTAATCAAACTGAAATAAATAAATAAATAAAATAATAAATAAATCTGTAACTTTTGCTTTTAGAAGCTAATTAATGTTCAGCATGTGACACTTTAAATAGCTGCATTTTACATTAGTTCTGTTTGTCTGATGAAGTCTTGCTCACAGGTGCAAGACAAAAGTGCTTACACTACTTGTTTTTATGAATTAAAACTCATCTCTATGGATTATACTTTATTCCTTGGAGTTGTCTTGCCACCTGTTGTAATTTTTCAGCATAATGGTTAAAGTATTTACCTGGAGAAGACAAGGTGCAGAGTTTGATTTTCACCTTTGGTCACTGTTTAGTTATTCGCTATGTGTCTGTAATAGTCTGAAGACTGATTGTCTAGTATTTACCTGTGAACTTATACCACTGTTAACATACAGACATAGAGATAGGATGCAAAATGTTGAGCCAGGTCAGCTGAAGATCACGTACATTCCCAGTTATTGTCTTTCAAAAATCATCCTCTTCATACAACTTGAACAACTCACTGCTGAACTGAGTTTTTGTAGTGCAGCCCCTCAGCATGCCAACAATGAATGACATAACAGATATTGTATGCATGATTATGTAGTATAGTCCCTCACCATGCCAGCAATGGATGGCATAACTGCTATTGTTCACATGATGATGTAGTACAGCCCTTCAGAATGCCAACGATGAATGACATAACTGATATTTTGCTGTAAACCAAGAAAAGAAGAGCTGCCATTAACCTGGTACAGGCAACACTCTGAGCCTTGCATGGGATGGAGCTGCTGCTATCCTGGTACAGGCATCATTCTGAGCCTTGCGTGGGAAACCACTGGCATACTGAAGGATTCTGGATCACTTCATGGGAATCAGGATGCCTACGCAGAGGTCCGAATGGAGAGATGAAAAGTCAGCAAGCAAAGGAGAGTAGTAGTGCTGAAAATGAATTTGAGAATTGGTGTGTGCCTTCACGAGGTAGACCCTGTTTTCTACAAAATCTCACCAAGGCAACACTGATATATAGACTGCGGGAGGAATTCAATAAAGTCTAAATGGAGAGATTTTCTATGTAGGCATAGTGGCATGGCTCCAACATGGAAACTGGCAGCTGAGTGATCCAGTAAACAGAGCAGAGGGGTGTTCACGAGCATGCGAACACAGAAGTACACGTGGAATACAAATCACCTGATAAGCATGTGAAATCCATGCAAATGAGGGTGATTTGCAATTCAGTAAGCTGCATGGCACCTCTGTAAGGTGTCATATTGGTGTCAGAAATGTACACAGAATGTAACTGTGTACAGAAATGAAAAAATTAAACAGGGGCTGTAAAAGCCACACAAAAAAGGTTGGATATTGCAATGTAGAGATGGAAATTGCTAAAACTATGCCCAGTGTGTCCAAAAAGCAATGCAAAGCATTATAAAATATTTAATTTGTTTTAATACACATATGATGTTTACGCGGCACACAGCAATGTACAAACATGCTGATATGCAAAAAAATTATATTAAAATGCTGAAAAAGTGAAAACAAGACATTTGCAAAAAATAATGCATTATAGTGCCTTGCAAACATAATGTACAATGGCAGGTGTCTGTGGTTGCTTTGAAGACAGGCCCTGGAGTAGTGAAGTATCCAGGGAATATGCAAGGATCTGTATGCAAATGAACTGGGGTTACTGAATAGCAAAAATGGGCCACTGTGTCTGCAGATAAAACCTATGTAGGGCCAGAATTATGTTGGTGTCAGTAGATCAGCTAGCTGACATCAAAAGGGCATGTATCACACTGTGTTTAAGTGGATTGGAGCTCAGCAGCACACGTTTGTGCTGAGCTAAGCACAGCTAAGCAAGGGACCATGTCCAGTGCTGATAAGCTTTGTTTATCTGTAGGTCACTTGTTTTAGTTGGTTTAAGCTATGCTGAACATGCCCATGCATGGGGGTGTATCTAAACTGATGAGCACTATTTATACTAGTGAAGTGGGTTTGCACGCTGTGCCCCAAGGCTTAATAGTGAAAGAAATAAAAACAAAAATACAAGGAAACAGCCTGGGAAAGGCAATCAAGTATAAATGACTGATATGCCCTGTTCAGCTGACAGTGTGCCATTCAAAATCTTCAGTGATAGACCTGTCAGGTGGAATGCATCACAGTTAGCCAATCACACAGGTTGCATTTGCAGCACACTACTATAAAGTATGCATACACCCTTCAATCTGATTTTTCCCACATACTCTGCACCATTGGAGTACACACTTGGAAATTTTAACTGACAAAAATGATAGGGGCTGCTGCTGCTCTGCTACATCTGTATGTGCTAGAGGCTGAAGTCAGTGTTGGTGCTGATGCTGTCAATAGGCCTGACTGAGAAGGGGAAGAGTGTTCAGGCCCTGGATAACCTTCCAGGGGGTACATGAGCTGGAGATAGTAGAGTGCTAGAGGGCGGACATGGCATACTACAAGAACTCACCAAGCTATGCCACACTCAACTCAGATCCAGAGTCAACAGAGGAGAACCCATCCCAATTGAAACAAAGGTATGTGTAGACCTTAGAATAATAGCTACAGGTACTTTTCAAAGACCTACTGGGGATATGATGGGGTTCTCACACCCATCTGCATCCAGGGTACTCCACCAGTTCCTGGCTGCCATGCAAACACATACCAGTGAGCACATATATTTACCCCGCACCCCTGAAGAGAGGGCCAGCAATATGCATCTCTTCCACCATGTAGCACACTTCCCTGAGGTACTGGGTGCCATAGACTGCACTCATGTCCACATCAAAGCACCATATGGTGAGGAGGGTGGAGTCTATGTCAACCACAAGGGGTTTCACTCTATCAACTGCCAGATTATGTGCAATGCCCAGGCCATTATCATGAATGTGCATACTGGCAGTCCTGGCAGTTATCAAGACTCTCACATCTGTCACGCATCACAGCTGTACTAGACTTTTGCTGGGGGGGGCATCCCATATGGCCATCTACTGAGGAATGCTGGCTGTACACTGGAGCTATAGATTATAACACCCATCAGAAATGCACACACACTTACTAAAGAATGCCATAATGAGGCCCACACACAAACTAGGAACATCACCGAGTGTGTGTTTGGGCTGCGCAAGTCATGGTTCCACTGCCTTGATATATCTGTTGGTGCCCTGCAGTACTCTCCAGCCACATGCACACACATGTTCACAGTATGTGCCATGATAATGAATATAATTCTGTGGAAACAGCTGTAGCAGGAACATTACAGGGAAGGGACTCACAAGTCCCCACCAGGGCCAAGGTCCGCACATCCATAGGGGGACTCGTAAGAGGAACTTCTTGAGCCTGTCCCTGTAGGCAGACATAGGCATGTCCAGTATGCCCTGGCTTTGGCAAAGAGGCAATGCATACATAGCACAAGCACTGACATTCTAGGAACCTTGGGACTGACACCACACACTGACTCACATACATAGTAAAAAGGATACCAGCCATAACACACAACCTGTACCTTACTATGTATTGGCTGTGTACTGTGTGCATCTGACAGAGTCATCCCTGAAGCACTGTGATCTCAACTGCTGCAGGCACAAAGTAAGTTACTCTTCTTTACAAGAAATGTATTGGGTACCAGACTATGGTAGCATATGTATGGACCTGCCACATGTATGCTAGGGAATAGAGTAGGCCACTGGCAAACCTGCAGACAACTGACAGCTATGTGGGACAACAGGAGGCCTCTGTCCAAATCTGGCCATCCCATAATATGCAGTAGGCCCCAAGGCAGCAAAACTCACTGCAGTATGTGAAGGAAATGACAAACATCAGGGTCATAGGAAAGATGCATGAATGTCAGTGCTAGAGTTCCCTTCCCCCTAACAAATCTGTGTTTCCATACAACTGCAGCAACAATTTGTTTGCAAAGTAATAGCAGCAGATCACACAAGGACAGGGCTGTCCTAATCAACCTGGTGACATGCTCTATTTCCACAATATGCAGGGGTCAGTGTGCTACTATGTACGTCTGTGGATGATAGTGTCAGGAATTAAACTGCACTGTTTGGTGGTTGCTGTGGCTTAGTGTGCTAAGTATACTACCATGGTTGATGGTGTTCATGGTTCGACACTGACTGTGCCTACTGTTTTGCATGTGAATTACACCTATGGTAGGAGTTCTACAGACTCTCCATATGCCACTATTTTTTATTGCAAGAAAGCTGGACAAAGCCAGAGACAATGGAGGGACAGGGGGCCACAGCTATGGACAGTACAGAGCTCTGAGTAACTTAGACGGTGGCTTGTAGAAGAGCAGGTGGTAACAAGTCAGAGTAGCAGCAAGATGTCAAGGCCAGCATGTAACTGTGCCAGTACTTACAACAAGCCAGTGGGCACCATCATACCTCTCAACAGAGTTTTGCAGAATGTCCACAGTTTTGCCTCATATTTCTGGTCTGTTTTTCATAACATTGCAGTTTTCTGGCAAATTAGAGTCAAATCAATAAAGGATGTTGTTAGAAAATAATGACAGACATTTGAGACGAAGACTTCATAATCTTCAAAAAAAATCATGCTAATATGAAACCTTTTATTCTACCAACTGTCTAAGTTTGTAAGAGTAATATTAAAAGTTTGTCCCTATTTTTCAGCCTGTGTCCCACTGTTATATATGGCTTTGTCCAGATTTCTTGTTTTAAGAGGTTGAGAGATATGGGCAGCTTGTAGCATTATAATTGCAATACAACACAAACTGTCTGAGGACCAGAGCAGACATATGGGGCATAATGCTGGACATCCTACTAAATGGATACAGTCAGAGGTGTGAAGTCTGTAACCCTGTGTGTGGTGTTACATACTGTACCCCAGTCACAGCATACCTACAACTACATAGAGCTGCAACTTTGGACAAAGCCAGGAACAGGAGTGGGACAAAGGGCCAAATATAAGGAGAAGGATGAGCTACTGGCCAGACAAATGTAGAAAGTGCAGAGTAGAACAGGACTTGCAGTAGCATGGATTCTCTGCCGTGTACGGAGTCAGTAACTCAAATGTCTGTCAGCAGTTCCTTACATCAATCTATAATGATCTGCCACTGATGTACCAGGAAATCACATTGCTATGTAAAACATACCAGACATATGGTGAGAAACCTGTTCAGTCTAATACAGTCCGTACACACTCTAGGTATGAGTCAGATATTATAACCAGCACACAGTTGGGGATCCCCTTGGGAATTATATCGGGAGGTGCTGGACTGTGTATTCAGATGCAGTAGCCAATTGGCTGTAGCACACAAAATCCCAGAATGGAGTACAGGTCGGTCTGGACTGGAATCCCCTTGTAAGTACTGATGGTTACACTGGGCATGCTCCTACACTTAGCTAATTTCAGCCCATGTCTGAAGCCTCATTTGCCTATAGAAATGAGATGTCAATATATCTCTGTGCATACAGACAGCAATGTATAATGCACTGTCTCTCCCTTTCACCATCAGGCATGATTACCCTTACCTATCAGTATGTGGCACATACAATATATATGTGTATATATATATATATATATATATATATATATATATATATATATATATATATATATATATATATATGTGTGTGTGTGTGTGTGTGTGTGTGTGTGTGTGTGTATCTGTAGAATTTTATACATATATATATATATATATATATATATATATATATATATATATATATATATATATATATATATATATATATATATATATATATATATATATATTATATATTATATAGAGAGAGACAGAGAGGGAGAAGAGAGAGACACACACACACACACACACACACACACACACACACACACACACACAGAAAGGTATAGAGTAATGTAGTGCTGCAGTCACTTGCATACCAGTTGTTACCAGTGGTGCGTTCAACTACTATGGTGAGCTGTAGTTTGCATTAGTAGGTAGGTAGGGGTTCTCATCTCACATCAGCCACCTTATGTGTGAGTGTGTGTGTATGTGGATATTCCACACACAGCAGCCTGCACACACCCAACAGGCCTATGTCTGTGCAATGGTCAATCATTTTATAGCCTTGTGACTAGTGTCCTCAACAATAGTTACCTCCCTGTCAACAGCTGCTAATGTTATCCACCCCAACAGCAGTGGCAGACACACTCCAAACACATGCACTCTGAGGTGCATGCAATATGTACATAGCACTATACTCTATACAACTAGATATGTAGGGGATATAATCCCAGCAATGGCAACTCTGTGAGTGTAGCATTATAATAGCAATACAACATATCCACTTGCAGCAGTGTGTCTGTCATGCCTATGTGTGTACAATGCTAATATATTTTAAGGTCCGTGCAGACCTGTTAACCCCCATACTGGACTACGTTACAGGGACTGCTGATGTCATCGATCTTAGAAGTGCATTCAGCCACTTTCTACAAACATAAGCTCAGTAGTGCATGCAGTAAGTATGTAGCACTATAGTACATGCATCTAGATAGGTAAGAGTTCTAATCCCAACAATTGCAACTCTATGAGTGTGTGTAAGTATATATCCTTTCAGCAGTGCAGCTGTCTTGCCTGTGCATGTGTGTGATGATTATACAATTTTAATGGCCCATTAAACCCCCCCCCATTGGCAACCTTTTCAGGGCCTACTGATGTCATCTACTTTAGAAGCACAGTTAGACACTCTCCAAATATGGTAGCTCTGTGGTGCATGCGATAAGTACATAATACTATAGTGTATATAACAAGATAGGTAGGGGTTCTAATCTGAAAACTGGCAACTGTGTGTGTGTGTGTGTGTGTGTGTGTGTGTGTGTGTGTGTGTGTGTGTGTGTGTGCATATCCCCTGCAGCAGTGTGGTTGTCTTACCTGTGTGTGTGCAATTCTATTACAATTTTAAGGGCCTTTGCAAGCCTGTTAACGTCCCCCCCACTGGCAACCTTTACAGGACCTCCAGATGTCATCCACCTGAACAGTAGTGGCAGGCACTTCAAAACCACATAAGCTCTGTGGCAGATGTGATACGTATGTAGCTTTATAGCATGTATATCTAGACAGATAGAGGTTCTGCTCTCAACAAGGGCATAGTGTGCATGTGAATGTGTGTGTGTGTGTGTGTGTGTGTGTGTGTGTGTGTGTGTGTGTGTGTGTGTGTGTGTGTGCATGCATGTGCGTGCACAAGCATGTGCGTGCGTGTGCATACGTGTGCGTGCGTGTGTGTGTGTGTGTGTGTGTGTGTGTGTGTGTGTGTGTGTGTGTGTGTGTGTACATATATCCCTTTGCAGCAGTGTGATTGTGTTAGGGTTACCACCTGTCTCACTGTGGAAGTTGCAGTCCATGTTTGGTCAGCTGTGTCCTGTGAAAGTAACTAGAACAATCCAAATGTCCCAAGAGTAAACAACAGTGAACATTTCCTACAGTCATTTTACATCACAAACACCTAAATGTTATGAGAAATAACATAATCTACACAAATGCTACAAAAATAAGGTTTAATATTTACAAAAAAATGAGGTTCTGTCCATTGCACTAGCAGTGGGTATGCTTTGTCCTGCCAACTCTCACCTTACTACAAAACGTGTCCCACAATGGGCATTTGATAAGGTGGCAACTGTAGTCTGTCTTGCCTATGTGTGTGTGCAATGTGTAAACATTTTGGGGCACTGTGAGTATCTGCTGCCCCTAAATAACCCACATGTATCTAGGCATGAATGTTACCCACCACCATCTACATTTGTAGGTACTGAACAAGTTTGTGGATGACAGTAAGTTGGGTGCTGTCTGTCATTGACTCCCCATATGTTGTTAACATACTGCAATAGGGTTTTACATGAACTATGGACTGCTGCCAAGGTCCTGGACTCAAGCTAAACACAAAAGAATGTATCATCATACCATTCGGCAAAGACGTGGCCCCATCGTTTACTACATCAATGGCAACTCCCTAAATACACAACCTGTGTTGAGACACCTAGGAATTCAGGTTGATAACACTGTCACATTGAACCATCGTGTAGCAGCAGTGGTCAGAAAAGCCTTGTATGTGGTTCATCTCATAGGTAAAAGGATTGCATCCAGAAAAAAGGTTGTTATTACCTCTCTGTACTCCTCACTCCATACATCAACATTTTACTACAATGCCCCATTTGGTATGTACCTATCCAGACATCTGCACCAACTGGAAAGGCCATGGAAATACCTCACAAAGGTAGTCCATGGCCTCCAACACCTGTCCCATGCAGACTGCCTCAAATCACTATTGCTCCACTCGTTATTAAACAGGTTGCTCAGCGGTGGGCTGTGTCACACCTACAAGGCAATGTTGGACCCTGCCCTACTACAGCTGCCCCATATCCATAAGTCTACCCCCTCACACATTACCTGCATGACAGGCCGAAATCTGATATGCAACATCAACAAAACTTGCTAGTGAGACAGGTTTGCCTCCCAGAGACTGCTTTGTCTCAGGAATACACTTCCTATACACATCAAACACAGTGCCATACTGACCCTCTTCAACAGTGATGAGTGGATGGGAAACCACAATTCTGTCCCAGGGGTCCCACGTGTTTCCCTCATTGACAGGGGCAACAGATGCTCCTGTAAGTGCCCCAGGGCCATTACTCTAGTAACCTCCTATGGTCCTATGAACCTATGATCCTACTGAACTCCCAGGTGACATATATCAAGAGTAGCATATTGTGTCATGGGGTATGCATGCAAGATTATGCTGTCTGTCCCCATTGTCCCTAATACACTGTTTTACACATAAGCACCTAGGTAAACATGCACCTATACACCCGTACCTTGGAGAAGTCACATTTCTGCATTGTCATCATGCCATCCTGAACAACTGTATTGGCACCAGCTCTCCATGGTGTAGATACTGAGACCCTTGCAACAGAAACAGAAGTAGATGTGGGAGACAACAGCCAGTCAGCAATACTACCACCAATACAGCATCATAGAACAAAGGTGCATAAACTTTGAAGTGTACTCATGACCCAATGCCAGAAGTCTAAACCTAAAAATGCATGCACTTGAGGCACTCCTCAGTATGGAGAAAATCGATATATGTGCAGTAACAGAAACCTGGTTTAAGGCTCCAGACAGCACCCCAGTACTACCAGACTACAACTCATACCATACATTTTGGCCACAAAATCTGGACCGAAATACAAAAGGCGGGGGAGTATCAATATTCATCAAGGATACCCACACATCCAGGTTAGATGCACAGCACAATGCTTCAGAGATCATCCACGTGCAACTAACAATGGGCAAAACTGCTATTCAAATTATAGCTTACTACAGATCACCCACCATGTCCCAGGACTCCCAGTCTGCATTCCTGGAAACAATGGGAAACATAAAGGTCCTACCAAACACCCTGATATTAGGTGCTTTCAATTACCCAAACATTAACTGGGAGAAATACTCAAGTACAAACTCCCTTGCCCAACATTTCCTAGAATTTATAAACTCAAATGCCCTGGATCAACTGGTAAACACCCCCACCAGAGGTGACAACATATTGGGACCTCGTCATCACCAACATGAGCGACCAGTGTTCCACACCGGATGTCAACCCCTCATTGGTTCAATCTGACCATAAACTAAACACTCTGGATATCCACATTCTGCCACCACTCCCGGTCAAAGAAACCACTGTGAAAAACTTTTCAAAAGCAAACTTCACATTACTTAAGACTGAGATGGGAAGTTTCTAAGACCCCACGCTAAAGGATAATGCTGCCCAAGATGCAAAACCTTTACAAATGCACTCTATGAGCACCTACAAGGATGCATGGATCATGCCATCACTAGCAAAACCAAGACTCACTCCTCTAAGAGAAGGAAACCAGTTTGGTGGACCCCTGCAATAAACAGGCTATACAACAGAAGGAGGAAACTAGTTCAGAAAAAAGCAAATCTCAAGAAGGAAAGACATCTATGATCAGTATCAGCAAGAAACTGATGTCCCTCATAAAATCATCCAAGGCTAACTTTGAAAGAAAAATAGCCAAGGATTCAAAAGATAACCACAAAGCCTTCTTTAGCTATGTTAAGAATCTAAGTGACAACTCGCAGATATGCACTGAACTAGTGCAAAATAGCACAAAATATACTGATCCTACTGATATTGCCAGCATCCTGACAGATAGATTCAGTGCAAACATCACCCCCTCTCACCTCCAAAAGGGCCCACAACAATACCGGAAAAGTGTAGTGTCCCAAAAATCACAGACGCACAGGTGAAAACAGCCCTTTCAAAAACCAAAAACACAGCATCAGTGGGACCAGATGGTGTCCCAGGCTGCATCTTGCACAAACTGCAGAATGAACTAACCCCCCACCTTAACACACTGTTCATCCTCAACCTCTCCACACTCTACGTGCCCATAGAATGGTGCACAGCAATGGTTATTCCTCTCCACAAAGGAGGGACCACAACTGACCTGGTAACTATCGCCCCATAAGCCTGACTAGCTTGGTCTGCAAGGATATGGAGTGCATCATCATGGAAATCATTAACAAAGACATTGGGAACCTCCAAACACTTGACCTGACCCAGTTTGGCTTTGTTAAGAGCAGATCATGCTTACTAAACCTGGTTGACTTCTCCGAGACAGTCATCAAGGCCATAGATGAGGGAAAGGTGGTTCACACAGCCTACCTTGACCTCGCCAAGGCTTTCGACACCATTCCCCACTCGGGTATTACAGAAAAACTCACCAGCCTGAACATAAACCCCTACATCATGAGATGGGTCGCTAAATGGCTTACAGACAGAACTTACACAGTGAGAATAGCAGGCTCCAGGTCTGACTCTAAACCAGTCAGAAGTGGTATCCCACAAGGCTCGGTCCTGGGACCCCTACTGTTTGGCATATACTTCTCAGAAGTACAGGCAAACACAAGAGGACTATGGCTAACCAAGTTCGCTGATGACTGCAAACTGGGAGCTATAATTGGCTCTCCAGCTGACATGGACATACTCCAAAAGGGCCTTACTGAGATGGACACGTGGTGTCAAAATCATAGTCTCAAGCTAAATGCCAAAAAATGCATAGTCATCCTGTTTGGGAAAAACAAAACACCCATGAATTACCACATAGGTGGCAGCCCCCTTAATACAGAAGAGGTAATATGAGATCTGGGGACCCAGGTAGATAGTAATCTCTCCTTTGACAATCGTATTGCCAAAGTAGTTAGGAAATCCTTCTATGTGGCCCATCTAATTACTAAAGGGTTCGCATCTAGAAATAAAGAGGTTATAGTGCCACTCTACTCGTCACTCATTAGACCCATCATAGAGTACAATGCCCCATTTGGGATGTACCTCACAAGACACTTCCAACAGCTGGAAAGACCACAAAAGTACCTCACCAAGAGGATTACTGGTCTCAAACATATGTCTTATGCAGCCCGACTGGAAAAACTCTAGCTGTACTCAGTGGCATATCGCTTACTCAGAGGTGATCTCTGCCTGACTTACAAAGCCATGTCCAACTCAGAACTGATGGACATGCTCCACCTAAAGAAATCCAAGTCACTTCAAGGCTCACACTCTAGTGAGCTAAACCTCGCCACAACAATAAATAGAACATGCTGGAGGGATAGATTCCTGTCACAGAGACTCCCCATGCTTTGGAACAAAATTCCAAATTACATCAGGCAGAGCCCCTCACTAACAATCTTCAAGTGAAACCTTGACGAGTGGATGGGTAACAGAAAATACACCACTGGGATCACTTCATTGGCTCTGCTTGACAGAGGATCAGTTAATTAATCAATGGGGTGGTGAAAGCCGACACACTCTGGCTAGGCTTATAAATGCCCTCAGGCAGATAGCCTTGTACCTACCTACCTACACCTGAGACAGGTGTTGGATGGGTGGCAGTCCTTCATTGAGCACCCCTGTCAATCTGCCTGTGAGGGCTTCACTAGCTCTCTGGCTATTTTTAGTGTCTACAGTCACAGATGCCATAGCTGCACACTCTCCTGTTCAATGCCACCACCCTCTGCCTGTCCAATATCTGTGGCCGCAAGGGACTGGGTATGTGTGGGCATATTGGCTGTGTGTGGGGGTATTGGGGGAGGAAGTGGGATGTCAATCCATGTGACAGATTCTGCCCCCAATAATGCCACCTGTGCCTCACTATGGTTACTATTATCATCAGAGTCTGATGAGACATTGACATCAGGTTGTGAGAGAGACATACTACAACCCCCATGGTCACCTCTGAGGAGGAAGACCAAATGACTACAATAATACATGCATTTTTATGTCTGCTGATCCACACACTCACACACACACACACATACACACACACACACACACACACACACACACACACACACACACACACACACACACACACACACACACACACACGTGAGGTGCCACAACAGCATTATACATACCACAACTTATTATTGATCCCATGCGGAACACATAAGCAGACCCACAACAGACACACACAAGACAGGCCCTTAAAAACATGCAGTGCAGCTATGTCCAGTTAATGTTGCCAGTACTGTACACCTGTGAGATAAGTGACATGTTAGTGTATGTAATGGACCTTGACCTCAAAAACAGTGCATCCATCTCCGCCATGCTGTTGCCCCCTGTATAGTAGGCTACATACAACTACACAAAAATACATGCAAATATGTTACAGCTCCTGCAAATATGCTACTGTAATTACCAATTCAGTGCACTGCAGTGAACCCTTCCACAACTGAACATACAAGTATTGTAATATGACAAAGCTGAAAAGTTGTATACATGGCAAACTGGTAGCCCCTAACATTCCTATGGTATAGATGAGCCATAACAAAACAGTTTCACACTCATCAGATACAGGATGTTGGACTATGGCCACACCTGATGTACCTATGGAATTGTGGGGGAGAGGTTTTGTCAGCAACACAAATGTGGCACCAGTACAGGATAATATGCACGCATACCAACATGCACAGTACAAACTGTGACACTGCCTACATTGCCTACAGTCTGAATATGTGCGCACATGTTTGCATTACAAACCCCCCCAAATGCAGATTGATCTGGCATCTGTGTACAGGTATGCAGAAGCTGCCACTATGACTGCTGCAGTATTAAAATGATGACCACAGGGAGCTTACCTGCATGCTCCTCTGCTGTGGAAGCTGTACCACCCAGCTCCACGATGTATGGCATGATGGATGCTTGTGAGCTGGTGGCTGAACTCAAGTTTGCAAAGAACTCCTCTGTGGCTGAGAGTGGTTGTTGTGTTGCAGGTCCTCCACCTGTGCCAGCACTGTCCATGGCCACAGCTGTGGCCCTTTGTTGTGCAAGAATTTATCACATCGGTAGCCTGGTGTCAGATCTGCTCATAGCTTCTGTCCTGTAGCCCGACATGATTTACTGATGCAAAAAGGTCTGCCCACAGTGCAGTGCATTGTTCCTGCATATGGCGACTCCTCAACTGCAGGATGGCATGATGCAGTCTGAGGCCGTCAACTATTACTTCATTCTCGGTTGCAGAAAAAGTGGCTTCCTCTATGTGTACCTCACTTTTGAAAAACAAGAAGATGGGAACACGTCACAGGACCACATACATTGTTTCCATTATGTACACACCCTGCACATTCACATTTTCCAGCACTATCCTCCGCTAACTCCTACATCATACACCACTACCTCTCACCACAGTATGTATGTGGCTATCAGCAGCATAGTGGCAATACATCATGTGTTTCCCTCTTCATCCTGCTGTTTCCTGCTACTTGTTGCATGCTCTCCAAAGTGTTCAACTGCATCTTTTCTGTTGCACCTATTACTGCTTGTTTATAGTCTGTTGACAATGTATGCGGTAGTGTAAGCGTCCTATGTTTCTTTTAAGCGCCTAGACTATAGGGCCATCCTTTTGGTCTCACTGGTGTTCCTCCCTCAGATTCAGACAAATATGGCTGAGCAATGTCCTACAGTTTCTCCTGCCAGCCTGGTCTATATGGGTACCCTGACCATGTAGCAACTGCGTCATGTACATGGACAACTATCTACAAACACCACTAAGGAACACAATTTGTGAGAGATGCAATCACATTAGGAACCTACATTCCATGCTTGTTCCCTCTCCAGCCTGTATATCTGGGACCAAAAAGGATGTCGTTGCAATCAGTACACCTCATAGACCACCCACACCTACACAACACACACCCATATATGCAGAGGTCCACAACATAAATATCCCCGAACAAAGGAGACCTGCGTGGCAAAAACACATGCAAAATCCACAGCCCTGCACATCACATACCATGCATAGCCACACACCTGAATCCCACAGCCACTAAGGCCTTACCATAAATCAAACATATTAGTCATAGCAAACTCCATTCTGAGACACACAGATGTGCATCTCACCAGGCTGTATATGGAGAAGGTCATGGCTACTTGTATGGCAGGTGCCAGAATCTGCCATATCACATACGCACTGCTGTCTCTCAACAACAGTTACTGTTATGAATCTGTCATAGTCCATGTTGGTGTGCTTTACCTGAAATGTACCTCCCTGGACTATATGATGACTTGACATGATTGAGCCTGCTGAGTATGTGTCCCAGCTAGGTATGTCCCTAGCATTAAGCAGCAGTCTGCTGTCAGCAAGAATGATGCCACAATACAATCAGGAAATGATTGTCCTTAACAATTGGCTTGGTTTCTGGTGCCATTCCAGGGGTATTCAGTGCCTGACATTCTGAGATGATATGATCAACAGACTACGATGCTTTGCCAGAGATGGCCTCCATCTGTCTCACCTGGTCTTCAGGCTTCTGGCCATGGTTCTTGTCACCACCATAGTGTCTTTATTCAGAATAGTTGTGCCGTTAAAACTAATATGAAACTGTCAACAAATCACAAATTGAAGGCCATGCTGCTAAACGCTAGGAGTCTGAACATGAATTGACACCCATCGCAGCAGTGTTAACCTTGGAGAATGCTGACATCTGTGCAGTGACAGACACATGGTTCAAAGCTGCAGAGATCACCCCAGCCTTACATGATCACTCATCCTATCATACAGTCAGACTCCAAGGTGTGGGCAGTAAAGCCAAACGTCATGGGGTTTCACTGTATATGAAAGACATACACACCTCCAGGCTGGTCAAATGGAAAGATGCACATGAGACACACAAGGTGCAGGTAACCATTGCCAAGACCCCTATTCAAATCATAGCTAGCTACCAGCCCCCATATGTGACTAGGAAGCCCATTCTACCTATATGGACCTGTTCAACTATCACAATTCAACTCTGTACTCTGATCCTGAGTGACTTTAAGTACCCAAACATAGATTGGAAGAACGACTCATGCCAGCACACAACTGCCCAGAGAGTTATGGGATTTGGCAATGCAAACACCTCAGAACTGCTAGTTGCTACCTACACAAGAGGTGAAGATCTCTGGGAATTGATAATAGACAACATGGGTAACCACTGCAGCATCACTACAGTTTTATCTTCCATGGTAAAACCAAGCATAAAGTGGTCAAGTTTACAGTCAACATCTTCCACAATACCCATATAGCTAGGGTCAGACATACAAACATCTCCAAACTTGATTACAGCCTCCTGAATGACGGTATAATCAGCTTCACAGGCCCCACCCCCTCTGTAGGAACTGGCACCAATATCCAGAAATACACCAAAGCACTGTACATGCATTTGTATAGATGCATGGAGTAAGGTATACCGACAGGACTACTGCAAGAATAAGTAAACCTAGGTGGTAGACAGCTGCAATAAATACACTTTATAACAGGAGTGAAATATTGCTGTCCAAGACCAAGGAGCAGGTGCCCGATGTGAAGGAGTGTCTCCTTTGCCTGTACAAACAAATAAGAGCACTATTGAAATCCTGCAAAGCAAACTCTGAGCGCACATTATTGACTTCCACTACAGACAGTCATATCTCCCTCTTCACATATGTTTGTAACCTCAAAGGAAGTACCTAGACCTGCTCAGACATGGTGGTCAGGGACACCAGATATACAAGTGTTGTTGATATACCAAACTTGCTGCCTGACAGAGTCAGTGAAAGCTTCACCCCCCCTTCCACCTAGTCAGTATATCAGGACATTTCCAGTACCTGCCCCCTTCTCCATCTATCTAGGGAACAGGTCATCAATGGCATCTCAAAGTCATGGAATACAGCCTCCATGGGAACTGATCACATCACAGGATGCATCCTACATGACATCAAGCATGAACCTGCAGCACCATTAGGCACTGTATTCAACCAAAGCCTGAATACTGCCTTTGTCCCAGCTGAGTGGAGGACACCCACTGCCATCCCTTTACACTACGGTGGATCATCTACCAATCTGGCACATTATAGACACACTCAGCCTAACTAGCCTGACCTGCAAGACCATGGAACTAACTATCATGAACCTCATTAACAAGGGCATTGGTGACCTCCAAACACTTGATCACACATAGTTTGGCTTTGTCAAGGGGGGATCATGTCTGTTACATTTGGTTGACTTCTTTGACTCAGTCATCAAAGCCATGGGTAAGGGGGACACAGTGCACACTGCTTACCGTGACCTGGCCAAAGACTTTCACAGTATTTCTGGCACACTGACAGCACCCACCTACTCAATATAGGCACGCCACATTAAGCAGTAGACCCATAACTAGTGGTGTAACCCAATGTTCTGTCTTGGGTCCTCTATGTGTGATATACTCTTCTGAGGTGCAGGACACAACCAGTGGGCTATGGCCAAATATGTTTGCAGAAGACTGGATGCTGGGTGCTATCACCAAATCCAATAGTGATGTGGACATCCACCAAGATGGTCTCATGCAGACACATGAGTGGTGCCAGACACATGGCCTCAGGCTGCATACCACAAAATGCAGCATCATCCCCTTTGGGGAGACTGATGTCACCAGAAAGTATCACATTACTAACAATGTCCTAAGCATGCAGTCAGTTGTGAGGGATTTGGGCGCACAGGTTGATGGCATCATGACATTTGACCACCATGTTGCTTCCTTTGTAAGTAAACCCTTCTACATGGCCCACTTCATATGTAAGGGTATCTCATCCAGGGATATGGGGGTTATACCATCTCTGTATTCCTCCCTACTAAGGCCCATTATTGAGTATAATGCCACTTTCATCATGTACCTTACAAAGCACATGCAGCAGCTGGAGAAACTACAGAGGTTCCTCACTAGGGAATACCAGGGCCTCAAACATCTACCACCATACACAGATAGGCTAAAAGGCCATCCCTCTTCCCGGTTTCATACAGACTACTCTGAGGTGACCTCTGTGTGGCATACAAGGCAGTCATGGAATCCACCTTGATGGGACTACTGCACATCTGCAACTCAAGCTCCAGTCGACTAACCTGCACACGCACTCTCAACCTGGTCTGTGACATCAACAGAACCTGTGTCCAACACACTCACCCAGCTGTGGAATGGACACCCTGTCCACATCTGGCAGAGTACATCTTTACCCCTTTTTAAGCAAAACCTGGATAACTGGATGGTAAACAGGTCATACACCCTTGGGATACCACCTGTGTCCCTGCTGGACTGGAGCAGTGAGTGCTGACTTGCATAAACATGGCCTAAACTCTGGGCTAGGCTTATGAGGGCCTCAGGGCCAATAGCCTAGTAACCTCTTATGATCCTAGGTATACTAGTTATGTCCCTGTGTGCTGTGATGGACTGCATTGCCATGTCCCACACCCATTACTTTGGGGCAACATATTCACATGTCATACAGCCACCATTAGCAAGGTGTAGTCGATGCCAATGAGGAGATGAAAACAGATGCAAAATTGTGGGAATATTTACTTGTAATGTCCAACACAGAAGCCACCACTGCAAGCTGCAGCAAACACTTTTATTTACCTAGGTTTAGTCTTGTGTGAATCCACAGTACACAGATGTTTGCAGAATGTGTACATGTGCCTGATCTATATGGACCCTCTGCCAGACAAATCTATATGTGTGGCAACTATTCGGATAATACATAATGTTTGTTCCCAGAAGGTGGGTAATCTGGCTGTCACATGCCAGATCCCTCAGAAAACAGTTATGATACATTAATATCTAGTACTGTACTCATTCCCCTTACATTTTATGTTCAATATGTACACTCTGTCACTGAGACCCGGCCTGTGTCTTCCCACTACTACTAGCTATAACCTGCTGTCCTGCTGTAGGGGGTCAACAGGTATGCTAGGCATAGCTCTCAAGTTATGGGATACATGTGTGGAGTATACAATGTCCTAGCCAGAGTACATCAGGAACAGTCAGGGACACATGTACAATGTTTGAAGCATGCCTGTGTGATATTCACAGACTGAGAGGAGCTGACTGACAGAACATCATGTGATATGCCATATGTATATACCAGTTCTTACTTTCACTATTGTCTGAAACACAATCTAGTAGCATTCGTACATGAGCCAACCATTGTTGGAGGGACTCAGAGGTCCAGAGCTGTGATCTGTGTCACAGCAGACAGAGCCAAAAGGGAAGCCTGTAGGTGCCAGACAGCTGACTAACAGCAACATGCCATTCCAAGATATGTATTACAGACCTACTGTTGTAATCCCTGTTTCTCATAACTGTATCCACCCATCTGCATTCAATTACATGGGGACTTCTATTGCCTACCTGGTATAGTGCTGTTCTTCTTTATGTGCAGAAATCCTGTAGTATACTGCTTATGTTCTTGCTGTCTGTTTTTATAAAGAAAGTCACAGATCTGTTTACCATAGGCAGCAGCTTGCCTTTTTTAGGTAATGCTCATGAACAGCTGATTGCCTGTGCACCAATCTGTGGCTCACACTTGCTAACTGCATCCAGAACACCTGGGCTGCATTTTCATTAGACAATGGCATGGCACCACAGGGCTGCATTCAACTTCTTCATGTAGGCCTTGGCCCTTTTCTTGGCCTGTGAGATTTACATTATTGAGGTGTGGGGATTACAGCATCACAGGGGGTAAGTAAAAATACTGTCCGAATTTATGTGGCAGGTCCACAGTTTGGCATGCTATGTTTGGCCATTGTGAACAGACCTTCTGATTATGTGGCACTTTACTGTTTAACAATGTGGGTTGAGGTCATTAAGGGGACAGACAGATTTGAGTGTCATACATCATTTGCATCAGAATATGCATGCTGCTGCAGTAGCTGCTGGTCTATCAGCTGTGTATATTTGTAGGGGAAGACTGTGACACATCTCACTGTCACTTGACCCTCCCCCCACCCTTTCTGTATGGGTGTTGTGTGGATCCCTTGTTCTAGGTGTTTGGGAGGTATGGCAGGTCTGTAGCAGGTAGCTGAACATAGTGCTGCATATGTTGCAGACTGGAGCTGCTGTATCCTGGCCAGGAGTCATATAAGGATTTTGTACACACTGGAGGACAGCAAGCTGTATATGTGAGTAAGGGAGCAGTGTCAGCTCTGTTGTCACAGCATAGCTAGGGTGATGATACCCATAACAGTCCAGGTGAGGCATGTGCCACAGGTACATATGTTATGTAATAGTGCCATCCAGAGAGTGGTGGGTGACATTTAGGGTGCCTATACATATTTGTGAAGTGTGTCCCAACCTACAGGCCTTTGCCATGCTAATATGGGTAGCAGTGACTGCAGTAGCAGCAACCAGTTCTGCTTAAGATTGCAGGACTCAGTCATGTATTTGTTGGACAAGCATATACCTGAAATGCAACAGACTGGAATGGATGCCAGGACTGTGGGAGGCAAAATGTACAGCATGCTAGGAATGACTGCAGTAGCAGCATCTGGTTTTGCTTAAAACTGCACATGTAAGGCAGCTATTTGTTGTATTGACAAGCATGTACTTGACGTGCAACAGAATGGAATGGAAGCCAGGACTGTGGGTGGCAAAATGTAAAGCATGCTGGGAATGTAACAGACTGAGCTACTGAGTCAATACTATAGCAGGTGTATTTACAAGAAATATGTGCATGGATTGAGTCTGCTACACAGGACTGGAATGAACATGTGTGTTCGGATGAATATGACTTGTGACAAAGAACTCTGTCATGATTTTCTAATCTCAGTCTGTACTGACTTGCCAGTACTTCAGCACACAGAATAGGTTTTGTGACAACCATGCCAAAAGTAAGTGGCACAATTGTGGACATTCTGCAACAGTTTATGTAGTTGTCAGCTCTACCTTATATCCTAGGCCTCACGTATATCCATCAGCATTTATTTGGCTGTGTACTGGTTTGGTGTCTGCATCACAGTCCCAAGTATGCTGTACTTTTTCCCATTACATGTACAATCAGTGTGTCACTGGCACTCAGGGTATGTGTATGGAAACACCTGGCATACTTCAGAGCTGAGTGGCCTTAGTGAGCTAAACGCACTATGCTGTTGTTGACAGGGCCTGGGTTTGAGACTTGGAAGGGGTGAATTTTTAGCTGATGTGCATCACTGATAATCAGGATATTTTTATGGAAACACGTGCTAGTCTGTAGTGTTGAGTGGTCTAGTGGGATAATGCACTATGCCCTAGTTGGAAGGGTCCCAGGCTTGAGACTTGGCAGAGATGATCATTTTGCTGATGTGTAGAACAGTGTCATAAAGACAGAAGGTGATGAAAACAGTTTTAAGCAGCTTTAAGCAGGATTGCATGGGTTTGTGCAATGAGGTATACCGCTTATCTCCACTTAAACCTGAGCTATTTCCAAAAAAAGAAAAGAAAAAAGGGGTGGTAGGAAAGTGGTGTAATTGGGGCAAGCAGGGGGAAAACAATGTGACAGGCAGGTAAGGATGTGTAGGATGGGTGTAGAAAAGGACCATAGCTCTCCATTTCTTGTACAGCAACAGCTGTATAGGTTGTGGACAATTTGTAATTTGGAGCCTCACATACAAGAGGGAGCGGTTTGGGTGACATAACTGTGTTGATTAATTGCTGTGATGATTGATTGTGGGCAGTGTACATGGGGGCAAAATGGCTACGTATGGGGCAAAGTTTTTTTTTTTTTGTGGGACAGATGCCCTTTTTTTAAGTAGACAGTGGAATGTTGGGGAAGGGAAATAGGTGCATGTGGGGATGTAAGTTGGGTAGGAGAGGTAGCATTTTAAAACAGACAGGATAGACAAGACAACAGACAGGGGCGGTGTATGACACAAAAAAAACTTGGACGGAGAGGGTGTTGTGGAATCGGAGAGCCATGTGCCCCCAGATGGCAGAAGTGAGATTGAGCTCCCCACCCATGGGCACTCCCCACTGCTCCTTCATGGCCCCGAAGGTGGCTGTGCTGTGGGCTGGGCACCGGGGCCAGCTTGCCCCTCCAGGTTGGCCAGTCTGCCCTCAATCTGATGCAGTCAATCAAACCCTTGCTGCATGATCCTGTGCACCATGCCTGGTATCTGTAGCTGGGTGACCACTCCATCTCTGTGCCTGCTCCTGGGGGGATGAGCCCCATCCCCTGAGGCTGTTCCACCCATAGGTGGTTCAAAAGAGGTTGAGGGGGCAGCTTCAGGTTGGGTCCTAAATGTGCTTGGAGCCAGTGCCACAGCTGGTTCAGGTAGGGTAGGTGGATCTGTGGGAACCAGCCTTCCCAGTCGAGTTATGGTGTTGATGTCTTTTTCAATGTGTATAGGTTAGTAATGAACAGAACATTTAAACATTAGTTACAATGCATGCTAGGTTGTTCCAATTAACCCAGTAACATAAGATTTTATAGCATATGGAACATAACAGTCAGTGATATATCAGTCAGTATTGTAGCAACATGCCAGTAACAGTTACAGCAAAAGGCCAACAAGATAGGTAATTCAACAAGGTATGTTAGTATGCAACCATTGCAATATATCACAATAATAAAACACAAGGCCCAACATAACATTTTGTGAACACCATATGTTAAAAGTAAGCCATACCCGATGTATAGCAACTGTAAATTATGATGCAGATAAGGGGTGGGGGGAGAGAGAAAGACATTCCATTATCACCATTACAGGCTATATTGTTTGCAACAGTACTCTGATATTCTCTACAGGTCTGCCCTTACTTTATGTATAAAAGTGCCCTATAGCTTCTGTAGCACCTACATATCTCTCAAGCTATTCACATATGACAGTATGGTCCAAGCTGTAACATAGATAGGTACCCAACTACAGGGGACTATTACATCAGGAGGATATATATGAGTACCATGGTGTACTGTGGACTGATGTAGTGTGACTGGGCTATCAATATAAATCAAGTGGCTGTTAAACCTGTGTCCCAGTGATTTGGCAACAGTGATCACAGTCCATGACAGTGTGACACTTGAGAGACATGTATTGTCCAGAGTACAAAAAGTTTACACTTATCATGCCATCTTTGCCAGGCATTGGGTCATGCCATCTTTGCCAGGCATTGGGTTAGACTATCAGTAGACATTCACAAACATACCAGGCATACAGCCATACCAAGATTAAACACTTTTATTTGTTTTAATAACTTGTATTAGTATTGTACTTGTTGACTTTTTATTTACTTCAGTCTTATCTCCTTGCAGAGCAATGCTGTTAACACTATAGTACATCTGGACACACAAATGAGTAACCCATCCTAACAGCTAAAACAGGCATTTATTTACATGTAATTCCTGTGGGGAGAGCATTTATTAACAATGCATGACAGTTTCTATTAATATTTAGTAGTACTTGTCCCTGGATTTGAACCCTGGTCTGTGTGTGACAAAATGTATATCATACATAGTGTTAATACACTGAGCTACTAAGACAATGCTGAATATTAATTGACTAATATATGCCTAGAGCTCATATAGTAACAAACTGTGACCTGGTAATAGTGGTAGAGTGTTATAGAAGACTGCAATGACACTTGAACACGCATGCATGAGATTCATGTATGACAGAGATAGTAGGTGAACTATGTATTAATACTTGGAATGCAGGTGTACACATATAACCCCTGGTGGATGGGAATATGTGTGATGTGTACAGACCATATCAAAAATGCTGGGTTGCCTACCTGACCCATATATGGTTGCACATGGTATATTTGCAGTCTACAGTTATTACAGTTTCATACTTGCCTGCAACAGCATAACTAAGTTCAGGAATGCATATAGCTAAAATGCAATGGTTAACACAAGACAATCCTGAGATAACCACACTATCATATCTTAGTCATTACTATTCTAGGTTCAGATTGTATTGCAGAACAAATATCATAATGCGTTATATCTTGTAGTACAGCCCCACATCGACACTTTAGCAAAACAGTCTTTATCAGCTAACCTTTAGTCACATCATGGTATTATTCCCATGTTTGCTTCACAGTACTTGTAATACTCAATTTCTTGACCAACAGCCCAAAATACACACATTTTGCACAATACAGCTTTATTACGGGTGACATCAAGAAGTGATTGTCATACATCTAACAGTCTTTATTGATGAACACTTCAGATAATGCAGGTGTTGCAAGACAAATGTAATTCCACAATTTATGCAGTAGTAACTTTATTTTCTTGACAATTGTGAAAGCATTTGAAATTTATTTCCTGAAAATGATGAAGGCAGTTAAACTTTATTTCCTTAACATTGTGAATGCAGTTGAACTTTATTTCCTTAAAATTATGAATGCAGTTGAATTTATTTCCTTTACATTATGAATGCAGTTGTACTTTATTACCTTAACATTATTAATACAGTAGAAACTTTTATTTCCTTAACATTATTAATGCAGTAATAATGTTATTTCCTTAACATTAGTACGTTGCATACTTTCATCTATATTGGACTGTACCTGGCATTACTCACTTATATCAGTCTAGTTCTATGACCACATTCATTCCTGTACACTCACAACAGAATATATCTACTGGCAGTTACCAATGTACTCTTTCTTATTTATATGACTATAGATTGCAAGATATATCTGTACTCACCACACTCACGGCACAACCTGGCCAGGCACCATGCACGGACCTCCAGGTTGCAAGCTCTCTCCTCTGTAGCTGTGAGGAGAGAAAAACACCATTATGCATACCTGTCTATCACACATACAGATTAGTAATTGGTAAAACAGTGCTGACAATACTTACAGACTTGTGGGACATTGTCATCCTGGGCATCTTGGATCCAAGTGGCCAAGAGATCCCCCTTCCTATGCTTCAGTTCATCAAAATGGTGATGCACCTGCTCACCTGTGTGGGGGATACTAGTTGCATTGGTGACATCACGTGCCAGCCGGTCCCAGGCCTCCAATTTATATTCTGACCCCTGGTACTGCCCTGCAACAGCCAGATGTCATGGTCTTTTACCAGGAGTCCAACCATGACCCTGGACTCCAGAATGCCCCACCACTGCACCCTGAAGCATGCACCCTCTCCAGCTCCTGCAATAGTCTCTGCCAAGGTCAAACTCCAACAGAGTCTGGCTGTACTTCCACCTGTTGCACTTAAATAAGGATGTTTTCCCTCCCTTGGCTGCCATTGGGACATTTTTAAAAATGCAGCGCTTTGCTTAGCATTACGCAACCCTGCTGAGCTCAGCCAAGCAGTGCTTAAACTGGCAATGGTTGGCAATGCTTAGCAGTGCACAAACCAGCTTAGTTGAGCTGAGGACTGCTTAAACAGTGTTTGCTTAGGAGTGCTCAAACCTGCTAAGTGGAGCTGCACTTTGCTAAGGAGTGCTGAAGTAGGTCCTGGTTAAGCACTGCTTGGCTTAGCTTAGCAGTGTTTAGCAGAGCTTAGCTAAGAGAAAACCAGATGTTTAAGAAAAAATTAAATTAATTTATTTGTTCATTATTATTAGCTTATTATTATATGTATGCATTGTAGTTCTATATTTCCTGACCGTATGTATTTTAATTTCTTTATCTTGGAGTGTGTATTTTATGTATTGTAAACTTGTTTGCAACTGGATCTTTTCTAATTGGGTATCCACTGAAAATGGGCTTCTGGCCCAGCTGGACTAACCCGGTTAACAAATGTCAGTACATACATCAATAAAAAAATAAAATCATTTATAAAATATTGCTATCAAATATAAAAGCTAAATGGCCTGTCTGTGTATTCGAACCATGCACTTAGTGCACACAAGGCAAAAATAACCATTCAACTAAGGGGATATGTTGACAATTGCTATACATTTCTATATAGCTCTTAGCTATGTTTAAGCACTGCTGAGTACCGAGCTGTGCCATGCAAACACACTCAGCTATGCTTAAACTTGACTTTTACTACGAAAATTAAAAGTATCCAGTTTCTCTTTTTATATGTCTGGCAAGTGTCTATTGCTAAGTGCAGTGCCATGCCACACAAGCAAATATTAAAGTTCCCAGGGGTATGTTATTCATCTTTTGACACTGCAACATACTCCCTACACTGATTCTGTAACCATGTTACATGGCTCTCTCTCAGCTTTGCACCTTCATTAATATGTAAGGGGCGCTGCCGAGGGAGAGCCACAGACATGGCCATGGTACCCTCTGTGTAGGCCTTCCACCTACACGGAATTTATTAAACCCCACCTGTATTTATATAGCACATATCATGGATAGAAGTAGATCAAAAATTAAAAAGATAGCTGGGTGCACAAAACTCAGGGGAAAAAAGTGTCCAGTCCTGGTAGGTGCACTGGTGCCAGGACTGGAAAAAATGACAGTGTAGCATCCTCAAATTATGGAAACATTCCTACAATGGGACCAGTCTAGGCCTGGGGGGAGGAAGGACCTCCTGTTGTAGAAGGATTAGCAGTCCACAAAAATCACAAAATCCGATAACCAAAGAAGAGCCATAAAGATTTTAGAGTGGACTATTAAGGATAAGAAAGAAATTATGTATTGTTACTATTATGCAAAAAGCCCAGAATTTCTAGACACAAGATATACAAAAAGATTAAGAGAGAAATTAGAGGAAAGAAATATACTTTTGCAAGAAAAACTGTCAGAAGCTTCAAATAAAAATTTGTGGCCGTTAATGCAACAGATTTTTGAAAAACAGTATATAGATCAAGAAACTTTGATCTGTTTGGGAAAAAAAGCATCTGAGGAAGTGCGAAAATATAGACAACAAAACCTAGATATTTTTGAAAAGTATAAAAAAGAAATATGGACATGGGAAAGAAAGAGAGATTTAATATGGTGCAATATTTATGCAAAGGCATAAGCCAAATTAATCAATATAATGAAGGCAGTCCCAAAGTTATTCAAAGAGAAATACAGGCAAAGGCATTCAGACATGGAACATTTCACAATAAATAAATAATATCAAAAAGAGGGAATGTAGAAAAGTGGATTAGTAAAGTAGTAAAGTCGAAGTTAAAAAAAATAGAAGTTGAAGTTATGAAGTGCCTGCGAAGTGAAGTATTTGAACTAGAAGGTGTAACACAGGTTCATTATAGCATGATGTAATGAGTTCCCAAAGTAAGGAGGAACAGGAAGATCAAGAGATGTCTGAAGAAGAAATATGGACATGGGAAAGAAAAGAAAGTTAATATGGTGTAATGTCTATGCAAAAGAGAAAACAAAACTAATCAATACAAAAACAGCAGCACCAAAGATATTTGAAGAGAAATACAGGCAGAGGAATCTGAACATGGAAAACCTTACAACACAAAAAATAAAAAGACAAAGTGGAAAAGTAGAAAAGGAGATCAGTAATGGAGGAGTTAAAGAAATAGAAACTGAGGTTATGGAGTACCTCCGAAGTGAAGGATTCAGTGTAGAAAATTTAAATCAGAAAGCACCACAAAAGGATAGAACAATGGAACTCCAAATTAAGGGAAACCAGAGGAATGGGAAGCAATTGGTCAGGTGCCATATGAAGATATTTTGGTGCCCTCCACAGGAAACAAGCATAAACATTCGTTTGAAAGTTGAAGGCAAGAGAAGGAACAGGAAACTGTGGAAACTCTGACACAGTTAATGTTGAGGAGTGATAGGCCAGTGAGTTCTAATATGGCAGCGCAACGGATGGCACAGGATGAAACTGAAGAGAATGTGCTACAGGAAGATGCAATAGAACTTTCTATAGAATGCCTACTGGAAATGGAAAACAAAAAATGTGCCCTCAGTTTAGAAGAAAACAAGCTAAGAGAAGAGTGCTTGACTTAATAAAGGTAGATAGACGTATTAAGATCAATGAAAGAAATAGATTGCAGAAGGTCATTAAAACCCAAAAAGTCAGAAGTTTGATAAAACAAATGAACACAATAATTAAGACTGTCCATAGAGATCCATGCCATATAACACAAGTAAACAGGATATATTACTGTGCAGCTAAATTAATAACTGATAAAGTTCTATCACAAGAACATAGGGTAGCGAGGGAGAGAAAGGGAGAAATCAAATATCATCATGGAAGTATCAAATAGAGAAAACTATAAAGCAACTAAGACAAGAAGTGTCACTGTTAGAATACTATAGAAGAAGGAACAGATCAATTAAAATACTTAGAAAGAAAGAAGTGATAAAAGCAATGTGTAGTATTAGAATAGACCAGTATTTATCATGCACTAATGCAAATAACAAACTACAAATCTCAGCACAGGCAGAAAAAGCTTTAAAGATACACAGATAAATATAAAGGAAAAGTACAAAATAATTTTATTGGTGACCCAAAAAAGTTTTATAGAGAATTCGGAAACAAGGTTAAAGGAAATTGAAAGACCACCAAAAAAGAAGAAATAGATACATTTTGGAGAAGTATCTATAAAGATCCTGTGGAACATAACAAAAATGCTAAATGGATAGAAGAAGTAATTGGAATTTATACACATGCCCATTAAGTACTAAGACAATTATAATGCTGAGATGTCAGCCCCTGGCAAGTATTCTTGATGTTACTGGCACCATAGATTGTAACAGGTTGTTGTATGCATATGGAGTACAGATGATGATGATGATGATGCAGCCTGTTTGAAAAGATATGGATTTCATGTAGTCAGTGTACAGGTATTTTGTGGCCACATAACCAAATTGTGTGCACAACATCCAGATACCCCATATAGTTCCCACATCTGATATGGCCATGGCATATGGCATGCATTCCCAACTGGTATCATGTAATGAGTTCCTGCTGAGGGATACAGCATACCTAATGCAGCCATAGCATCTCACAGCGATGTGAAAACCTGCAAATCAGACAAAAGTAATATATAACACAACATACTGAGATCCTAGTGAAATTCTGAGGATAACAGTTGTGATTCCTTGGAAAACTGAGACTGTAAATATGAATTTGAAAAAGATATACTAAATTTGTGGTTGCAAAACCTTTGGGTACTCCGCATGCTCTGACTTGCAGCAGTCTCAGACTTAGTATACATAAGTAGCAGGTGTGTAGGGAAAGTGTCTCCCACCTTCACAGTAGGTAGTACAAGGTGGTCACACAAAGACATTGGTCTATGCCTTCTAATAGGGAGCCACAGAAAACTAGGAGACCAAGAATATCATGGAACATGTGTCTTCCTTTGTAAAGATGTGTTCTGCTGCCTGATGCCTTTTGTGGGTATGGAGATAGCCGCTGACAGGCATGTGTTCCATGATTGTGGTTCTAGTACATTGGCTGCAGGTGCACTGTCTTTAGGGCATAATCATGCAGCAGACAATGTCATAGGATAGGAATTTAATGCAACTGAAGCTGGGGTAAAACCACCACAAGCTGGGGTAAAACCACCACATCAGGGTATTACCCTTTAAAGTTAGGCATTTTGCATATAAAGGGATAAATGCTAACATATGTATGAAATACAAATAGAACAACAAAAATGGGGTGTATGCATTTTTGAGAGAGTGCATAATGTGCATTTTTGTTTTTGTCTGAGGATTCAATCACAGCATTAAATATACACATTGATGTACAGTGCTGCAGACTTAAGTAGACATAAAAAGCATAATACATGATAACATAATGGTATTCAGATATTTCTAAATGTTGTAGGATTTATGGTAAGGCACAGACCCAAAAAGTACCATCATCATTTTACCAGGGATACAACCCTGGATATGCATGGATGGAACCAATGTGTTAATACTGCCACCATGTTACTACTTTTCATGACCTGTGAGTGGATACAGTGCCATTAATGTCCAGCATTATGAGAAGGGGCTAATTATAACATAGTGCCTCAAAGAGTAGCATAGGTCATGCAAGTAGATATGCAAAAGAGATTGCAAGTTAAACCTTATGCAGAACTCGGGTTTGTTCATAATGGTCTGCTTTGTGGTCTTACTGAGTTACATGCTAGCAGCTGTACACCCAATGTCTGCATGTGCTGCACTTGGGCACATCAATGGATCTCATACCTCTACATGCAGAGTTTAGACCTTTGAGTGTTGTCCTATCATGGGATCCGGGTGTCCTTTTTAATAGCATAAGAAACAGTTATTAAGTCCTTATTAGGCTATTGACCCAAGAAGCTTTTTAGTAGCCTGGCCATGCATTCCCTTGAAGTGTTTTGCCCTTTAAATTTAAATACAATATAACCCAATGCAGCAGAACATTTACATCTTACCCATTTCCATAAGGAGCAGGGGTGTTATGCCAGGGATGAATTTGTGGTTTCCCATCCAATCATCCAAATTACATTTGAACAGAGAAAGATAAATACTTTGTTTTATGAGGACAGGAAGATGATTTCAAAGAAGTGGAACTGTGAAATATATCCACTGCTCAAGTATGTTCTAATGGAAGACATTAAGATCTTTTTAGTGGATATTTATGCCTCCATTGGACTTATGGATGTGCAGTAGAACTGAAAGAATATAATCTTCTGAGGCTCTGTATGCAAGATAAAGGTCACCCTCAGCAACCTTTATCTCTACCTTTTGTGTTGTGTACCTGGGCTTAGCTGAGATCTGCTAGTTCATGGCAGCTGTCACCTAAGGCAGGAGCAATATGTCCATGTTCACAACATAACTGATAGCAAAGTGTCTCCCAGGACTGTAAATGGATATGGTGATGTAATATAGTTCATAACCAGTACTTTGTGCAAGAGATGCTTGTCTGGACATCTGGACTAACATAGCCTAATATAGCCTTTTTTATCTACACATTTTATCTTCTGTTACTTCTTGACATCTATCCGCCATTTGCATGTGCCTGTCCACACTAAATTAATGTTGTTATTATTAGGTACATTGGCTGTGGCTGCTGTTTACGGTGGAAATATTTGGCAGATATAGACACAGGATAGAAGTTTAATGCAAATGAAGCAGCAGCAAAGCAATGTGGAACAGAACCACCATAATGAGATATTACCATTTAAAGACAAGGTTGTAACATGATGCAGCACAGCAGGCTGTCAACATGCATGACTGGTGTAGAGGAGCAAACAGAAAAAAACAGTTGTACATGCCCATTCTGTGGCCTGGTGATACTGACTGAGGCAGATACATGGTTCTGCCTCTCAGGGGCACCATTCAAGCACTATGTGCAGCAGTGTTGGATGATCATTGTGCAGATTCCATGACCAATGGATGACCATTGTGCACATTCCATAACCATTAGATGACCATTGTGCATATTCTATAACCATTGGATGACCATTGTGCAGATTTCATAACCATTGCTCTTATTTATGTTAAATTTGCTCTAGATGGGATCTCATCATTAGTGATTTCATCAACATCACATGAATGTCATGCACCTATGATGTTACATTTAAAAATTGGCTACTCATATCAGCAGCTGTCTCTGCAAGAACACTGCAATTTGAAACTAGAAACATTAAAGTTTTCATAGGGGTTTACTAGGTTAATGACCATAAGGTATTTTTAAGCCTAGTCATGCATCCCAAATCTCTGACAAGTTTTGGTACCCTTGATCAGTGTAAGCAGGGGCTTGGAAGATGAAACTTTTACAAGCAGAAGCCTGGGAGATGAACCATTTGCAGGCTGCCTGTGTCTATTAGAGACATAGGTGCCAACCCAAGGATGAATGCTCTGTTCCACATCCAACTGTCCAAGTTAGAGTTGAATTGGGTTACAGAGGAACTCTTCTGCATGTGGATGGGGAGCCAGTCCCAGAGATGGGGTAGTCTCTGGGATATATATCCATCTCTCCAGCAGGTCCTAGGCAATGTTTAAGTCTTTAGAATGGGCAATTCCGGTGCTATTGGATTTGCAGATATGCAGAAGGTTTGTCAGAGTGGGGTCTGACAATGCTCTGTATGCCAGGCATAGCTCTCCCCTCAATAGTCTGTAGGAGACAGAATACAAGGATAGGGTTTGAGGTGGTCTACATAGGACATTTTACTTATGCGCTGTATTATTTTAGTGAAGAACCTCTGTGGATGTTCCAGTTGTTGGATATGCCTGGTTAGGTACATACCAAAGGGTGCATTGTACTCAATGATAGGTCTGCTGAATGCTGAATACAATGGAACAATGAATTCTTTTGACCAAGATGGCAGACCTTTGTTTATAAGTTGTAAAACATAGAATGATTTCCTCACTACTGTAGATATGTGATGGTCAAAAGGCTAGATTACTGTCTATGTATGTCTCTAAGTCCCTGACTACTGGGTCAGCTCTAAAGGATGTGTTGCCAATATGGCAGTTACTAGGGTGGATGATTTCCCAAATGATACTATTATGTACTTCTTGGCATTTAGTTTTAGTCCATGGCTGTGACACCAGTTGTATGTCTGTGTCAGCCCTTCTTGGAGAACATTTGTGTCAGTGTGGCATTCATCTGCAAATTTAGTCAGCCAGAGGCCAGTGACATTGTCCTTGATGTTTGACAAGTTAATGACAAAAAAGGAGTAGTCCTAGGACCAATCCATGAGGGACTCCACTTGTGACTGACTCTTTGTAGAGGTGGACTCCCCAACTTTAACTTTCTGAGTCCTGTCTGTGAATCAGTTGGCTATTCAATGGGTGACATACGGGTTTGTATCTAACCTCCTTAGTTTGTCAACAATGTCAGAGTGGGGTATTGTGTCAAATGCCTTAGACAGGTCGAGATAGGCAGTGCAAACCATTTTGCCCTCATCCATTGCTTTGGTGACCTTCTCAAAGAAGTCCACCAAGCTGAGTAGGCATGAGCTGCTCCTGACAAAACCAAATTGGGTTGTCTCCAGTGTCTGGAGATTTACTATATCATTACTGATCATTTTCATGATAATTCTTTCCATGGCTTTGCATATAAGACTAGTAAGACTTATTGGTCTGTAGTTTCAAGTGTTTGTAGATGGCCCACCTATGTTCATAGGTTCATAGTTTCATAGGTAGGTACTAGGCTATCAGCCATGGGGCCTATATAAGCCTAGCCAAATAGGTTCCCTGGCTTTTGCCACCCAAGAAAATTATTTTCCAGTGCCGCAGAAGTGATCCCTGGTATGAAATTTCTATTTCCCATCCAGTCATCAAGATTTTTCTTAAAGAGGGCCAGTGAGGAGCTTTGCTTGACATGAATGGGTAGTTTCCTCCAGAGTATGGAAAGTCTCTGGGACAGGAATCTATCCCTCCAGCATGTTCTGTTTATTGAGGTGACAAGGTTTACGTCCCTGGAGCATGTGGTTCATAGAGATTGGGATTTCTTTAAGTGTAGCCTGTCCAACACTTCTGGGTTTGACATAGCTTTGCATGTCAGGCAGAGATCATCTCTGAACAGACAATATGCGATGGAGTAGAGCTGGAGTTTTTCGAGACAGTCTGCATATGGCAACTGTTTGAGGCTGGTAATCCTCTTTGTGAGGTATTTCTGTGGCCTTTCCAATTGTTGTAGGTGTCTTGTGAGATACATGCCAACCGCACATTGTACTCTATAATGGGTCTGATGAGGGATGAGTAGAGAGGAACAATGACCTCCTTTTTTCTAGAGAAGAACCCTTTTGTGATGAGGAGTGCCATGTAAAAGGATTTCCTGACTACTGTGACAATGTGATTATCAAAGGAGAGACTACTGTCCACCTGTATCCTGAAGTCTCTTATCACACTTTCAGTGTTTAGTGAGCTACCACCTATGTAGTAATTCATGGGTACCAAGTTTTTCCCAAAGGGAAAATGCACTTCTTGGTACTGAGCTTGAGGCCATGACTTTGACTTCATGCATCTGTCTCTGTGAGACCCTTTTGTAGAATGTCTGCATCATTAGGTGATTCTATTATGGCTCCCAGTTTGCAGTCATCTGCAAACTTTGTTAGCCAAAGACCTGTGTTGGCCTGCACTTCAGAGAAGTAGATGCCATACAGGAGAGGACCCAGGACCAAACCCTGTGGTACTCCACTCGTCACTGGTCTGACGTTGGACTTGGAATCGGCTACTTTTACTATGTGGGTTCTGTCAGTGAGCCAGTTGGCCACCCATCTTGTGACATAGGGATTTATCCCCAGTTTAGTGAGTTTATCTATAATTCCAGAGTGCTGAATGGTATTGAAAGCCTTGGTGAGGTCAAGATAGGCTGTGTGCACTACCTTGCCATCTTCTACGGCTCTGGTGACTGCTTCAAAGAAATCAATCAGGTTTAGTAGACATAATCTACCTTTTACAAACCCAAACTGAGTGGGGTTCAGGGTTTGGCGGTTACCTATGTCTTTGTTTATAAGCTCCAAGATGATACATTCCATGACCTTGCAGACCAGGCTTGTCAGTATAATTGGGCAGTAGTTTCTGGGGTCCATGGTGGCACCCCCTTTATGGAGTGGGATAACCGTCACTGTGTGCTATTCAGTAGGCACATAACCTGCGGTGAGGCTATGATTGAACATGGTACTTAGGTGGGGTGCCAGTTCGTTCTGTAGTTCATGTAGTACGCAGCCTGGGATGTTGTCTGGTCCCATGGATGCTGTTTTCTTGGCTTTGTAGAGTGCGGTCTTTATTTGTTCATCCATGATTACAGGGGCTTTGCATTCTTCTGGTATTAATATGGGCCCTTTGGAGGGTGTAAGGGGATAAAGTTAACACTGAACCTATCTGCCAGGATGTTGGCAATATTGGTTGGTTCTGTATATTTAATGCCGTTGTGCTGTAGCTCAGAGCAGATTTGAGTGTTGCCATTGAGATTCTTGACATAGCTGTAGAATGCTTTGTGGTTGTCTTTAGAATCAGTTGTGATTTTATTTTCATAACTGGCTTTGGAGGATTTTATGAGGGATCTCAGCTTCTTGCTGAGACTGACCAGGGAGCTCCTCCAATCTTGGGATTTTTCTCTTTTTTGCAACAGCTTCTTCCTTTTGTTGTAGAGTTTATTTATGGCAGGGAGGCACCATGACCATTGCTGTTCTCTTTTTATAAGATGCAATGCCTGTTGGGAGGCTACAATTATATAATAATTCCAGAGAGCATAATAGGTCATGTTTCATGCAATAAAGAAATACGGACATGGGAAAGAAAGAGAGATTTAATATGGGACAATATTTATGCAAAGGAGAAAGCAACACTAATCAATACGAAAAGAGCAGCACAAAGATATCTGAAGGGAAATACAGGCAAACACATCCAGTCATGGAAATGTTTACAATACAAAAATAAGAAAACAAAGAAGAAAAGTAGAAAAGAGGATCAGTAGTGGAGAAGTTAAAGAAACAGAAACTGAGGTTATGGAGTACCTGCAAAGTGAAAGATTTAGTGTGGAAAATTTTTATCAGATAACATCACAGCAGGCTAGAGCATTAGAGCCCCAAATTAAAGAGATGCCAGTGGAGTAGGACATATCTGATCATTTGCCATATGAAGATACTTTGGAGCCTTTCAATGAACCAGTACAAATACTCAGTTGAATTTGAACAGCAAGTGAAGGAACAGGAAACCGCTGTAACTTTGATACATTAAATGTTGTATAATGATAGGCCAATGATCACCCATATGAAAGAGCAACGGATGACACAGGATGAAACTGGGGAGAATGTGGCACAGGAAGATGTTCTGGAACTTTCTATAGAATACCTGCAGGAAATGGAGAGAAAAAATGTACCGTCAGTTTAGAAGAAAATGATCTAAGAGAAGAGTTGCTTGATTTAATAGAAATGGACAGACATGTTAAGCTCAATGAAAGAAATAGACTATAGAAAGTCAATAAAATACAAAATGTTAGAAGTTTGATAAAACAAATGATCACAGTAATTAGGACTGTCCATAGTCATGTGTTATAACAGAAAGTAGTAGGATATACTATTGTGCAGCTAAATTAATCACAAAGTTTTACTAAAAAATACAGGGAAGTAAGGGAAAGGAAGGGTAGAAATTGAATGCTACCATGGAAGTATCGAATAGAGAAAACTATAAAGCAATTAAGACAAGAAGTGTCACCATTAGAAGAGTATATAAGAGTGAGCAAATCTACAAAAATATTCAGAAAGGTAGACATGATAAAGCAATGTGCAGTATCAAAACAGATCAGGATCTACTGAGCACTATTGCAACCAATAAACTAAAAATATCAGCACAGGTAGAAAAACCTTAGAAGATATGCAGATAAATATAAAAGAAAAGTACAAAATAAGCAATTTATTGATGATGACCCAAAGACATTTTATAGAGAAATGGGAAACAAGGCAAAAGGAATTGAAACACCACCAAAAACAGAAGAAATAGATACATTTCAGTGAAGTATCTATAAAGATCCTGTTGAACATAACAAAGACACTGAATGGACAGAAGAAGGAAAAGAAAGAATAAGAAGTTCAAATGTACAGGATATGAAATGGGATGAAGTAACGGCCAGTGAGACTGAAACAAAGTCAAGAAAAGCTCCTAATTGGAAAATCCTAGACCCAGATGCAGTATCTAACTTCTGCTTAAAGTATTAACATCTTTAAATAATTAAGATCTTTAAATGAAGACTTAGCCATGAGTAAAAACTATTTATATGCACACCCCAAACAGATAACAGCCTGGTTAACAACAGGAAAAACGATACTCCTACTTTAAAGTGAACCTGCAAGCTATCCTAAAAACTGTAGACAACTTGCCTTTCGATGACATATAAACTATACATTGAAACTGATGCTGACAGAGTTTGTAGTTATTTTGAAGAAAACTCAATTATGGGAAGAGAACAAAAGGGTAATAAAAGAAAGTCATGCAGAACAAAGGATCATTTGCTATTAAATTCATAATGAAGAACCATGGAAGACTCTAAATGTGGCACAGACAAACTGCAAAAAAGCATTTCACATTAGCCTACATTCATGGATAAAGGTGTGCTTAAAAATGTACAAGATTCACCCTACACTGATTGATTACATTAAAGCAACCATGAAACAGTGGCAAACTACTTTGCAGTTAAGCCATGATAAAGGACAAATTATTTTTCCAGGGATAAAAATTCAAAGGGGATATTACAGGGTGACTGTCAATGCTACTATTTTGTATTGACCTTAACCCATTAAGCTGTCTACTTAACAGGCTAGGTCATGGCTACAATTTGGATCCCAGAAAACAACAAAGCATAACTTCTCATTTCTTTTTGTGGATGATTTAAAATTGTATTGTTCATCAGATGAGGAAATTAAAACCCAACTACAAGCAGTCAAAGCTTTTTCAGATGATACAAGAATGTCATTTGGTCTTGATAAATGTACAAAAGCAACGTTAAAAGCAGGAAAGCTGCAGCACCAAGAAAAACTCAGTTTGGGAAATAAATATGATATAAAAGAACTTGAGCAAGAGGGAGTGTATACATATTTGGGAACTGATGAAAGATCAACAAAAAACATGAACAAATGCAAATAAAACTTAGTAAGGAATATTTTAGAAGACTAAAATTAATACTGAGAATAGCATTGACATCTAGGAACAAAGTCCAAGCTATAAACTAATTTGTTCTTCCTGTCTTTGCTTACAGTTTTGGAGTGACTGAATGGCCCCAAAAGGTTGGTCAGGGAAACAAGAAAGATGCTTTATGCTCATCAAATGATTTATAAAAATCAGTGCAAACCAAGATTATATATTCCACTTCTGAAGGAGGTATGGGCCTCCTCAAACTTGATTACATGTTGACAACAGCAGTCATGGGACTGCATACATATCTGCTGACCTCATAAGACCCAAATGTAGTGAATATTTGAAAACATGAGAAGAATAAGTCTAAGATCACTTCCCTGCTTAGTTTAGCAGAAGCATATCAGCGTCAAGTGGGAATGGAAACCAAACCAGAAGTAGATAAAAATCAGGCAGCGACTGAATGTGCCAAAACACAAAAGAAAGAATATAAGGTGAAGGATCAGATGAAAATTCAAGAAGTGTGGAAAGATGGCAAGAGTCAAGAGGGGTAAGCTGATTCCTCCAGTAGAACAAGGCAGATTGGTTTACTCAATTTGAAGGGGTGTTTTAGAGCTACACAGTTAAGACTCCTATGCATAGCACAAGCAGAAAACTATATTTCAAAGTGGAACGAGATGATGGTGAAACAAGGAGGAAACTCAAGAAACAAGGAGAAAATGGGATTTTGGATGTAGGCCTTTAAGGAGAAAAATAATAATCGTACAGAATATTATATTCATAAAGTAGTAAAAGATATTCTAAGAAATAAACGGACATGGGAATGGAGAAAGGAGATTCTGCCAATAGAGATAGCTGCAATTAGGGATATAGACAATAGGCAAGAGGGGCTGAAACTTATTGGAGAAAACTGGGAAAGGAACCAAGGTATTGGTAGCCAATAACTAGAGAGGGAAAGATGATAGAATGGGAAGACGCAAATAATTTATTTGGACTGACGGTTAGAGATTGCCTTCCCTATCAGGGATTGATATCAGACTATAGGCAAAGAGAAAGAAACAGGGGGTCCTCAATGAAAGACTAGAACTACTGGAAATTTTAATAGACTCTAGTACAGAAGTTGGGATTAAAAAAGTAATAATGAGTAAAGCATGCAAAATATTGCATGATAATTATAAGAATCAATCAAAAGAGGTTTGAAAGGATTGAGAAGAGAAACTGGGTATTCAGTTCACAAAGAAACAATGGGAGGATATATGCATGCCTCCCAAATATGCAACAAAATCTAGAAGATTTAGGATTTTTGAATAGAAATATTTGCATAGATATTTTTATACTCCAAGTAGACTCCAGATAATTTTTCTTCAGGCAGACAGCAAATGCTGGAGGTGTGATAGAGAAGAAAGAGGTAATTGGGAACATATTTTCTGGGAATGTGGGTGAATTGGCAGACTTTAAGTATTCCCTGTGGGATGCTCCATCGGAGATACTGGGTAGGCAGATCGGTTTAACGAAAGAGATGATATTCCTGAGCTATGATCCAGAATTGGAATTGCCTAGGCATGGTAAGGCCCTGCTGTGTCTAATAATGGTGACTGCCAACAAAGCAATTCCTAGAAAATGGAAATTAAAATCTAAACCAACTATACCAGAAGTAGTGATTATAGTAACAGAGCTAAAACAAATAGAATTGAGATATTTAGAAAAGCGTAGAAGCAAACTACATGGGAAAAATAGGCATTGTGTGACAATACATACAAGGGAGGAATGATGTTTAAAAGGCAGCAAGACTTAAATCAGCTATGTAATGTTTGAAAGAGATTGGGTAGATTATAAATAATACCAGAAAGTCTCATCCAGACTCTGCTACACTTTGCTGTGAAGGAAAGGTTAGTTTGCTTTTATTTTTTGTATTTTGTATATTTTAAATACTGTAGTTTGTTTTCTTTACCTTGTGTTTTACTTGCATTCTGCTTTAACAGCACATTAAAACTTCAAAAGAGACCACAGCTCTCTCTCTCTCTTCTGAGTCAGGCAGATTTTTTTTCCCGCCCTCCCACTCAGTCACAGTTGTCTTGTTAAATACCACTGTCTTTCTAGTTGCCTGCCTGCCTCTTATGTTAATCTGACCATATATCTCATTTCCTCTCTACTTTCACAGGCTTGTGTGAGTAATCACTAAATCAAAAACCCCTCCCCTTCAACTATTTAAATTTATTGGCCATCCTACTGTATTCCATAGTACCGGAATACAAAATTGACCACCCCTTTCAACCCATCTTGCTGTTTTAAAAATAGTAACTCTCCACTAAACCTTAACTTTTTAAACAGACAAAACTTAAGTTACCTACTTTCACGTCTAACTTCTCTAGTGCACACTGCAGTGTGCATTTTTTTTTCATCTTACCTTTAAGGATCCCTTTGACTAGCACTTTCTCTAATAACTGCTGGAAAGCACTAGGAAGCCTTAAACTGATACAAGCAACTCTCCTTGTTAATAAGGAGAAATTAATAGTAGGCACTAAACAGCCTATAATTGCAAAGTACTTTGCTAAGGTAAGGGAAAACAGCTCCTGTACTTTACAAAAAAAAAAAAAGCACCAAATCAGGCATGTCCAAGGGTCAGCTTTCGGTGATTTCTCCTGTCCACCTGGTGAATCTGGGCATACTGGGGCAATGCAGCAATTGCCTCATGTACACAAACAACCCTCTCCTCCTACCACCCAACACTACAAACTGTGAGAGATGCACTTACATAGCCAAAATGGAAGCAAAGCTCTCTCCACCCAAGATTGTGCTAGACAGTCAAGAGGAGAAGGTTAACACCCACACTACACTTCAAGCAACACATAGCCCTTCTAAACACACACCACCAACACCCACATATAGCAACACTAAATCCACATATGCAGAGGCCCTTAACTGTAACCTGCCCAAGCAACAAGGACCTCTGAAGCTGAAACGCAAACAAACACCAATCACAACCAAAGTGTCACATATTTCACAACACCTGTGTGCCACCCAGCAACAGCCCCTAAGGCAAGACAATGTACCTAACACTTTAGTCATAGGTGACTCTATAGTCCGGCACACTGATGTCCCTCTCACCAGGTTGAACAAGGAGAAAATTACAGTCAGCTGCCTGTCGGGTGCCAGGATCCGCCACATAACGCATGCACTCAAGTCACTCCACAACAAGTACAAATATGACTCTGTCATTGTCCATGTTGGAGTGAATGACTTGAGACGTATCTCCCTGGACTACATGAAAAGAGACATGGAAGAGCTCTCAGATCATGTGGCCCAGGCAGATATGACCCTAGCCCTGAGTAGCATCCTGCCTTCTCCCAGAATGATACCACAATATAAGGACAAAATGATTGACTTCAACAAATGGCTAAACTTCTGGTGTCATTCAAAGGGGATCCAGTATCTGTCTGCCTGGGACAACATGATTGACAGACCACGATGCTTTGCCAGAGATGGTCTGCACCTGTCGCCCCTGGGATTCAGGTTACTGGCTAAGGCTCTTGCCACCCCTATAGTGCCTTTTTTAGGCAAGGTTCAAAGGACAAAACCACCACCGTAACAGGTACAAGCATGCAAAATCTGAAGATAATGCTACTCAATGCTAGAAGTCTAAACCTCAAAATGCACTCTCTCGAGGCACTCCTAAAAATGGAGAACATCGATATCTGTGCAGTAACTGAGACCTGGTTCAACGCTCTAGAGACCACCCCTGCAATACCAGGCTACAACTCTTACCACACTTTTCGGCCACCAAAGCAGGACCGAAACACTAAAGGTGGAGGAGTGTCAATATTCACCAAGGATGTTCACACCACCAGGCTAGTTGCCCAACACAATGCATCTGAAATTCTCCAGGTGCAACTAACACTAGGTAAGACTGCAATCCAAATTGTAGCTTGCTACAGATCCCCCACCATACCCCAAGATTCTCACTATACCTTTCTAAACATTCTGGAAAATATTAAGATAGAACCAAACAAACTAATACTGGGTGATTTTAACTACCCTGCCATTAACTGGGAAAGGTACTCATGTACCAACACCTTTACACAATGGTTCTTGGAATTCATAAATTCCAATGCCCTGGATCAACTAATCCATAGTCCCACCAGGGGCTCCAATAACCTAGACCTGGTCATTACCAACATGGGAAATCGATGCTCCATACCTATGGTCACCCCCTCGTTAGTCACGTCTGACCATAAGCTAATCACCCTTAACATCCACATCCCACCCCCACCCCCCAGTAAGGAAACCTCCATAAAAAACTTCTACAAAGCCAACTTTATGCTACTCAAGTCAGAAGTGACAAACTTCATGACACCCATGCAGACGGGAGCTGAAAGTTCATCTGCTGAATCCTACACTAAGGCACTGTATGAGCACATCCACTCATGCATAAATCGTGCCATCCCAAATAGAACCAAGATGCTCTCATCCAAAAAAAAGAAGCCAATCTGGTGGTCCCCTGCCATAAACAAACTTTACAACAAAGGGAATAAACTGTTGCAGAAAAGAGGAAAATCCCAGGATGCAAAAAACTTCCTTACCAGCCTCAGTAAGAAACCAAGATCCCTCATAAAATCCTCCAAAGCTAGTTACAAAAATAAAATTGCCAAAGATTCCAAAGACAACCACAAGGCATTCTATAACTATGTCAAGAATCTAAATGGCAATGCTCAGATCTGCTCTGAGCTAAAACAGAATGGCATTAAATATACTGATCCCAAGGATATTGCCAATATCCTGGCAGATCGATTCAGTGCCAACTTCACCCCCCTCTCACCCCTAAATGGCCCATCTCAATACCGGAAGATTGCCAAATTCCGGTAATAACGGCCACACAGGTAAAAAATGCACTCTCCAAAGCTAAGAATACAGCATCCATGGGACCAGATGCCATCCCGGGCTGTGTACTACATGAACTACAATATGAACTGGCACCTCACCTAAGTGTCATGTTTAATCATAGCCTCACCTCAGATTTCGTGCCCACTGAGTGGCGCACAGCTACAGTTGTCCCACTCTACAAGGGGGGATCCACCTTGGATCCCAGAAACTACCGTCCCATCAGTCTGACAAGCCTTATCTGCAAGGCCATGGAGTGTATTATCATGGAACTTATAAACAAAGACATTGGCAACCTTCAAACACTGGACCCCACCCAGTTTGGGTTTGTGAAGGGCCGATCTTATCTCCTGAACTTGATTGACTTCTTTGATTCAGTCTCCAGAGCCATGGACAAGGGTAAGGTGGTCCACACAGCCTATCTAGACCTTGCCAAGGCCTTTGACACCATCCCCCACTCTGGAATCATAGATAAACTTACTAAGCTGGGCATTAATCCCTACATCACCCAATGGGTTGCTAACTGGCTTACTAATAGAACCCACACTGTAAAATTAGCCGACTCCAAATCCAGCTCCAGACAAGTGACAAGTGGAGTACCTCAGGGTTCAGTCCTGGGACCGCTTTTGTTTGGAATCTACTTCTCTGAAGTACAGGCCAACACTAAGGGACTCTGGATAACAAAGTTCGCAGATGACTGCAAAATGGGAACCATTATCGAATCCCCAAATTATGTGGATACTCTACAAAAGGGCCTTACAGAAACAGATGCTTGGTGCCAGAGCCATGGGCTCAAGCTCAATGCCAAGAAATGTATAGTTATCCCCTTTGGGAAAAAACATGTATCCATGAATTACCATATAGGTAGCAGTACACTAAACACCAAAAGTGTGATAAGAGACTTAGGGACACAGGTGGACAGCGGTCTCACCTTCGATAACCACATCACCACAACAGTCAGGAAATTCTTCTATGTGGCACACCTCATCACTAAGGGCTTTGCATCCAGAAAAAAGGAGGTCATTGTCCCACTGTACTCATCCCTCATTAGACCCATTATAGAATACAATGCCCCATTTGGTATGTACCTCTCGAGACATCTGCAACAACTGGAAAGGCCACAGAAATACCTCACTAAAAGAATCACAGGCCTAAAGCAGATGCCCTACACTGACCGCCTTAAAAAACTCCAGCTATACTCTGACACATATTGTCTACTCAGAGGTGATCTTTGCTTAACATACAAGGCCATGTCAAACCCAGAGCTGTTGGACATGCTACACTTGAAGTACCAATCCCTCAGAGCCACATGCTCCAGGGAGCTAAACCTTGTCATCACAATAAACAAAACATGCTGGAGAGATAGGTTCCTGACCCAGAGACTCCCCAGACTCTGGAATAGATTGCCCATACATGTCAAGCAGAGTGCCTCTTTGGTCCTCTTCAAAAGGAACATTGATGATTGGATGGGAGAAAGGAAATTCATCCCGGGGATCACGTCAGTCACCCTGCTAGACAGGGGTCCAGGGAAGTAAATAGTGTGGGAAGAAATAGCCAGGGAATTGTTATGGCTAGGCTTGTATAGGCCCTAGGGCTGATAGCCTAGTACCAACCTATGAACCTATGAACCTATAATGTTTGCTACTAGGAGTGTGTCAGTATGGTTTGTGATATAAAATGCTTGCAGTTAGGATTGTGTCGGTGAGGTCTTCTTTTCATTTATATAAATGTATGATTGCCTAGGTAGTAAGTGATGGTTTAATAAAAATGTTTTTTGTTTTAAAAAAAGGCAGGAATTGAATAATTTATGTAATGTTGCTCAGGCTGTATGACATATAGCAACATATGTGAAGTATAATGTTTGTTATGTTAGCTATAGTGTAATTATTTTTGTATGAATGTAAATTTGCCTGTGTCACAAGTGATAATTCAATAAAGGTGTTTGAAAAAAATAGAAAATACATAAATATAGTTACAAGTATATAAAACTCTTGGAACAACCTCATGTTGATCAGGATCGAATGCAGGAATGGTTAAGGAGAGCTAAATTTAAACCAAAAGACAAAAGGATTAATATTGATGACCCAAGATAGTGGACTACGTACACATCAATTTACAAAGTCCATTGAAGATGTGGGAGAAACAGACAAATGTAGGTCTTGTAAAACAGAACTGGAAACAGTCACACATCTTGTTGCTGGTTGTGATATACTAATGGTAGAAGGACTGTATACTGAAAGGCATAATAATGTGGCAAGCACTGGGGATTGTGCAAACATTATAATATTAAAGTAGCTGAAAAACACTGGAAACAGTCACAAAGCATTATAGAAAATGATGAAGTTTATATAACATGGGATCACCCATTACAAACAGTTCAAAAAATAGATGTGAGAAAACCAGATATAGTAGTCTATTAAAAGAAGACAAAAGTAGCATTGGTCACCAAATTTGTTGCACCCAGTGAATACAGTGTGTTACATACAGAGATACACAAAGTCATAAAATAAAAGGATTTGCTGGCAGAAACAAAGGCAATGCGGAAGAAAGATACCTAGACAGTTCCAGTAGAAGTAGGAGCAATGAGTCTTCTAAAAAAGAATTTGCAATCATACTTAGATATGTTACCAGTACATCTAGGTCCATACAAATTGCAGAAGTAGTCATTACTGGGCACATCACGGGTGCTGTGAAGAGCACTTCTAGTTAATATTAACAATTGAAACAATACTAATTTCATGAGCTTTAATCATACTTTCACTTAGGAATGGGGTCCATTCCCATCACGATATTAGAATCCTCAAAAGACTTGGAAAATTAAAAAAGGTATTCTATAAAATGCCTGCAGGAAATGGAGAATAAAGCATGTGGCCTCAGTTTAGAACAAAATGATCTAAGAGTTTTATTTAACATTTGTTTACCAGGAAAGTCCAACTTAGAACAAGCCAATTTTAGAGGAGGCCCAGGGAGAAATGCTCCAGACGCATGTCTTTGTCACATGGGAAGAAACTGGAGCACCCAGGGAAAACCCACACAAACACAGGGAGGACATTCTGACACTGCATAGAAAGCACCCCAGATGAGAATCAAACCAGAAAAAATCTTGCTGTGAGGCGACAATGCTAACCATTACACCACTGCGCCATTCAATTGCTTGATTTAATAAAAATGAACAGACATAATAAGATCAATGAAAGAAATAGACTACAGAAAGTCAATAAATACAAAAAGTTAGAAGTTTAATAAAACAAATGAGCACAGCACTTACGCCTGTCCATAGAGATTCATGTGATATAACAAAAGTAAATAGGACATATTACTGTGCAGCTAATTTAATAACAGATAAAGTCTTACCACAAAAACATGGGGTAGTAAGGGAAAGGAAACGGAGAAATCGAATGCCACAATGGACGTATGGAACAGAGAAATTTCACTGTTAGAAGAGTATAGAAGAGGGAACAGATCAATAAAACTACTCAGAAAAATAGGTGTGATAAAAGCAATGTGCAATATCAGAACAGATCAGGATCTATGGTGTTCTATCACAAATAATAAACTAAAAAATCAGCACAGCCAGAACAACAAAAGATATGCAGATAAATATAAAGGAAAAGTTCAAAATAAGCAATTTACTGACGGCCCAAAAACGTTTTATAGAGAATTTTAGAAACAAGGCAAAAGGAATAGAAACACCACCAAAAAAAGAAAAAATGCCTATGAAGATACCATGGAACATAACAAAGATGCTAAATGGATAGAAGAAGTAAAATAAAGAATTAGAAGTTCAAATGTGCAGGACATGAAATTGGATAAAGTAGCTGCCAGAGAGAATGAATCAAAGTTAAGAAAAACTCCTAACTGGAAAATTCCAGGCCCAGATGCAGTAGCTGACTTCAGGCTAAAAGTATTAATGTCTTTACATGAAGATTTAGCCATCATTAAGAACTATTTATATGAGCACCCTGACTAGACACCAGCCTGGTTAACAACAGGAAAAAACAATAGTCCTACTTAAGAGCGAACCTGCAAGCTAGCCTCAAAACTGTAGAACAATAACTTCCCATCTGTTGACACATAAACTATACACTGAAATTGACACAGACAGTTTATAGTAATTTAGAAGAAAACTGAATCATAACAATAGAATAAAAGGACAATAAAAGAAAGTCATATGGAAGAAAGGATTATTTACTGTTAAATAAAATCATAATGGAGTACTGTAAAAAGGGGGTGAATCTAAGTATGTCATGGATAGACTATAAAAAAAGCATTTGACAGTATCTCACATTCATGGATAAAACAGTGCTTAAATATGTATAACATACACCCTACAATGATTGATTATATTATAGCAAAAATGAAACAGTGGCAAACTACTTTGCAGTTAAGCCATGATAAAGGACAAATTATTATTCCATGGGTCTTCTTCTTCTTCTTTCGGCTTTTCCCGGTTAGGGGTCGCCACAGCGGATCACCTGTCCGCTCATGATTAGCAGTGGAGTTTTACAGTGTCAAGTTGCCAGCCCGGCGCCCAACCTTCCACAGAAGGCACACACACACACACACACATGCACTCACACCTAGGGCCAATTTAGAGTGTCCAATCCACCTGCAGCATGTCTTTGGGATGTAGGAGGAAACCGGAGCACTCAGAGGAATCCCAAGCGACCACAGGGAGGACATGCAGACTCCGCACAGAAGGCACCCCAGCCATGGGTAAAAATTCAAAAAGGAGTATTCCAGGGTGACTATCTGTCACCGCTGCTATTTTGTCTTCCCCATAATCCATTAAGTTGTCTACTTAACAGATTAGCTCATGGCTACAATTTGGATCCCAGTAAACAAAGTGTAAAGACTGCTCATCTTTTTTTTTTTTTTTGTAGTAGATTTAAAACTGTATAGTTCATCAGATGAGGAACTAAGAGAACAACTGCAAGTGGTCAAAACTTTTTCAAATGATATAAGAAACTTGGTTCTTAAAACGATGCCTACTCCTAAATGCTAAAAAAAACAAACTCTTACTCTTTAAGCCCACTACCAGATCCCCTACATTAGATTTTACTATCCTATCTAACAATGGAACTATTATATTACCTGACCCTACTACCAAACTGCTAGGTGTCACGATTGACAACAACCTTACCTTTGACTGTCATATCAACAATACCATTAAATCTGTAAACAGAAAACTTGGTTCTCTCTATAGAATTAAAACTTTCTTAACCTCCCCAGCCAAAGCTACTCTTGCCCACTCTCATCTTATTTCCACTCTTCTCTATGCTTCACCAATCTATACTAACCTCAAGAAAAACAATCTCTCTAAACTATCTACCACGTACAATAATATAGCTAAATTTGTTACTGGTAAACCTTTCAGAACTCACCACTGTCTGAATCTGCAGCAACTTAACTGGCTTGAACTGACAAACATGTTGCTTCTTTCCCAACTCACATTTGTCCAAAGAGCATTCTATCAACCCCACAACACACCTATACTCTCTAACCTCTTAACCCCCTACTCTAATCTGAACTCCCTCCGTTCATCAAGCAAACTACTAGTTTCCTTAACCAAATCCAATAACCTAGCAGGTAATTCCCTTTTCTCGAATACCATTGGAAAACACTGGAATCAACTGCCTACTGAACTTACTTCCATTGCATCTACTGTTCTGTTTAAACAAAAACTCAGAATCTACCTTAAAAGCCACTGGATGTGTCCCTGCTCTAATCCTGATTAAAGTAATTTCCTTCAGTTAATCCTTCTTTTCTCTTCCCTATTCTTCTGTACCTCCTGCTTCTTCCCTTAGCTTTCTTTCTCTACCTTTACAGACTCCTTTCTTCATTTTTCCTCCTTATGGCTATGAATCTCTTTCCAACAAGTATTTGTCTGTTTATATCTGCTCTCTCTCTATTGCTGCTTCTCTTTCCTTGATCTTACACTCTCTCTTCTTGGTGTTAAAATATGTTAGTATGTTCAACATGATGTTACTTAGTTTCCCTAGGAAGTTAAGTCCTTTTCTTTCTTTTGGTAACATTTTCATTTCTCTTTCCCTGTTCTTACACTTTCTGTTTTCTTGGTTTTAGAATTAGGTATTAATGTGTATTATGATATTATTTGGATTATCTACATATGTAAAGTTCTATTCTTTTGTGTAACCATTTTCTTTGTCTATATCCTACCAGTCTGTATTTGTTAATTGTGCTCATGATGTATCTCCTTTTGTCTAAATGTGGAGCTTTTCTCCCCGGGCCCCTGCTGAAAATGGAAATATATCCAGTTGGACTAGCCCGGTCAACAAATGTAAAATAAAATAAATAAAAATAAATGTCATTCAGTCTTGATAAATGTGAAAAAACAACCTTTACCTTGTAAAGCAGAAAAGCTGCAGCACCATGAAAACATCAGTTTGGGAAAGGAATGTGATATAAAAGAACTTGAGCAAGAGGGAGTGAATAAATATTTGGGAACTGATGAATAATATAGCAATAACCCACGCCTGGGTGTGGGTAATGCTGGATTTACCCACGGTTGGTGTGGTTTGGTCACAAGGGCGAAGCCTGAGTGCCCAAACAAAGCCAACCGTGGGTAAATCCAGCATTACCCAAACCCAGAAGTGGGTTATTGCTATTATACAATGACATTATTTAAGAAAAAAATAATTACTTTTCTTAAATAATGGCATTGTATAATGCCTCCTTACTGCCCTTCTGCAGCTGTCTGGTATTCTGCGGCAGTTCTGATGTACTGCGCATGCGCATGCCTACGCAGTACATCAGAGCTGTGGGCAAAAGTAACTAAGAAAACAAGATCTCTGTTGCTTTATAAAAACTGTTTCGCTATGTTAAATGAGTTTAACATAGCAAGACAGCTTTAAAAAAAGCAACGGAGAATATAGTAATGTTTAACATAGTGAAACAGTGTGAAGCAACGGAGATCTTGTGTTCTCTGTTGCTGTAAAAAAAAAGAGTTATAGTAATGGAAAAAGTCCAGGCGACCGGACCTTTTTCCATTACTATAACTCTGATTTACAACGTGCACGCTGACCAATCAGTGTGCACGTTTTTGAATATTAATCAGGGGCTGTTGTATAATCAGCAATACAACACGGGCAAATATGGATAAAACTTAGTAAGGAAAATTTTAGAAGACTTAAATTAATACTGAAAACAGTGTTTGACATTTAGGAATAAAGTCCAAGCTATAAACCAATTTGCTCTTCTTGTCCTAACTTACAGTTTTAAAGTGACTGACTGGTCCCAAAATGTGTTGGATAAGTTGGGCAGGAAAACATGAAGGATGTTTTATGCTCATTAAATGATTTATAAAAATCAGTGCATACCAAGATTATATATTTCCTGTTCTGAAGGAGTTATGGGCCTCCTCGAAATTGATTATATGTATAGATCAGCAATCTTGGAACTGCATACTTATCTGCTGACCTCACAAGATGTAAAGGAAGTAGGAGTTCTGAGACATGTAGACAAGTCTAAGATGAATTTCCTGCTTAGCTTAGCAGACACATATCAGCATTAAGCGGGAATGGAAACCAAACTAGAAGTAGATAAGTAATGCTTGGTAGTAACTTGATTGAAGTGTAGCTATCATTCTAAGTCTTTTGGATTAAGCACTTGGGCTTCAGACCAATTGTTTTACATTAGGAAGGTTTGTGGCCTGCACTGTGGTGGCAGGACAGGTAGCTTACATCCTTCTAAGTTGGGAACTGCTGATTGAGGGCTCAGTGTCTGTTATTCTAAAAGTGTATTAATTCTGGTTTAAGCACTTGGGCTTCACGCCAGTTGTTTTACATTAAGAAAGTTTGTGGTCTGCACTGTAGTGGCAGAACAGGTAGCTTACATACTTCTAAGTTGGGAACTGCTGATTGAGAGCTCAGTGTCTGTTATTCTAAAAGTGTATTAATTCTGGTTTAAGCACTTGGGCTTCAGGCCAGTTATTTTACATTAAAAGGGTTCATGGTCTGCACTCTTGTGGGAGGAGAGGCTGGACTCTGCCCTTCTGAGCTGGGAATTTCTGATTAAAGGCTTATAGTGCCTGCATATTTGAACTGCTTCTTATTGAAATTGGTACACCTTGTTTGCTGTAGCATAGACTAGATCCAGGCCTGCTGAATCTAGCTTTGTTTGTATAACTTGAGCACTAATCCAGGCATTCTTTAAAGTACTCAGTTGTATTTATTACTGGTTGGTAGTAACTTGATTAAAGTGTAGCTATCATTCTAAGTCTTTTGGATTAAGCATTTGGGCTTCAGACCAGTTGTCTTACATTAGGAAGGTTTGTGGCCTGCACTGTGGTGGCAGGACAGGTAGCTTACATCCTTCTAAGTTGTGAACTGCTGATTGAGGGCTCAGTGTCTGTTATACTAAAAGTGTATTAGATCTGGTTTAAGCACTTGGGCTTCAGGCCAGTTATTTTACATTAAGAAGGTTCGTGGTCTGCACTTTTGTGGGAGGAGAGGCTGGACTCTGCCCTTCTGAGCTGGGAATTTCTGGTTAAAGGCTTATAGTGCCTGCATATTTGAACTGTTTCTTACTGAAATTGGTACACCTTGTTTGCTGTAGCATAGACTAGATCCAGGCCTGCTGAATCTAGTTTTATATGTATGCTTGTTGTTTGTTTGCTTGTTATTTCCCTGAAATGCTAATTCCACCTAAAACATGGCTTTTCAGCGCTTCTTTGGATCCCTAGTGATATCTGCATTGCTTACTGTACTTATTTCCTTGTTTCACTTGAAAGAAAGTTACCGTTTGTCGTTTTTGCATTTAAGTTACCTGTAACACATTGCATTTAAGTTACCTGGCACTTGCTCACTAAAGCAATTATATAAGTCAGCACTAAAATATTAAAAGCACTACACCCTCACAAACTCCCCTTGAGAACCTTGTTCCCCATTGGCCCTTTTTTTTCAATTATAAAGGAATTCCCAATACTATTCTAGCATGTCCAAATGTCAGTTGTCAATCTCCTCTCCGGTCCAGCTGGTGAATCTGGGAATCTTGAGGCAATTGGTATAAGAAAATGAGAAAATTGGTATTTTTTAAATATATTAATTAATGAACATTAATTGATTTTATTGGGTAGGGTATAAAAGGGATTGTGTTATTTCTGTATTCATCTGATGAAGTCTAGTTCTACAGACAAAACCGCATGTGTTAAGAGTGTTAATGGTTTAATGTAGCGTGTTTTTTTGGTTTTACTGGAGTTTTACATGGTTTGAATAAAATAGCAATTTGAGGCAATTATTTCTGCTCTCCGCTCTTCTTTTGGACTTTGTTGGCGTTTCAGTTTGGAGTTTTTATTTACCTAACACCAGTCTTACTAGTTTAATCTTGAGGCAATGTTACAACTGCCTCATGTACACAGACAACCTTCTCCTCCTCCCAACAAATTCCAACACATATGAGAGATGCAACCATATAGCCATACTGGAGGCTAAGCTCTATCAACTCAGTACTGGCGAAACCAGTCAGGAGGAGAAGGAAACCACACTCACTACAATTCTAGTCTCACATAGACCTACCACGACATCAATCCAAACACATAAACACAGAAAAACATACTCGGAGGCTCTAAATAAAAATCTGCCTAAGCAGCAGAGACCTCCAAAGCAGACACCCAAGCAACCGCTACCCCAAAACAAAACACGTGCAACACATAGCTCACAAAGCCAGTGTGCCAAACAGTCACAGCCCTTAAGGCTAAACAACACACCTGATACACTTGTAATAGGTGACTCTATCGTCAGGCACACTGACATCCCGCTCACCAGGCTGAACAAGGAGAAGGTCATGGTGAGCTGCCTGTCGGGCGCTAGGATCCGCCACATAACACAAGCACTCAGGTCACTCCAAGGCAAGTACAAATATGACTCAGTCATTGTCCATGCTGGTGTGAATGACCTGAGATGTACCTCCCTGGACTACATGTAAAGAGACATAGAGGAGCTCTCTGAGAATGTAGCCCAGGCCGGTATGACCCTGACCTTGAGTAGCATCTTACCCTCACCAAGAATGATGCCACAATATGAAGACAAGATGATCAATTTCAACAATTGGCTTAAGTATTGGTGTCATTCAAAGGGGATCCAATGCCTGCCAGCCTGGGATGACATGCTCGACCAGCCACGATGCTTTGCTAGGGACGGCTTGCACCTGTCACCCCTGGGCTTTCGGATATTGGCAAAGGCTCTTGCCACCCCCATAGTGTCTTTTTTAGGCAAGGCTCAAAAGACAAACCCACCTCCATCGGTATCACAAGGGATAAGAAACTAAGAGTAATGCTACTCAACACCAGAAGTCTAAACCTCAAGATGTACACACTCGAAACTCTCCTCAGCATGGAGAACATCGATATCTGTGCAGTAACAGAAACCTGGTTCAAGGCTCCCAAGAGCACCCCAGCACTACCAGGTTATACCTCATACCATGCTTTTTGGCCCCAAAACTTGGACCTTACCACAAAAGGAGGGAGAGTATCAATATTCATCAAAGATACCCACACCTCCAAGTTGGTGGCAGAGCACGAAGCATCAGAGACTATCCATGTGCAACTAACAGTGGGTAAAACAGCCTTCCAGTTTATAGCCTGCTACAGACCACCCTCCCAAACCCAGGAACCCCACTCGGCCTTCCTGAGAACACTGGAAAATATGAAGGTCTCTCCAAACACCATTATATTGGGCAACTTCAATTACCCAAACATAGACTGGGAGCATTACTCTAGCTCCAACACCCTAGCCCAAAGGTTCCTAGAATTTATAAACTCAGATGTTATGGAACAACTTGTTACCACTCCCACAAGCGGGGAAAACATACTGGACCTGATCATCACCAACATGGGGACTCTATGCTCCAGAACAGAAGTGTATCCCTCACTGGTAAGATCAGACCATAAACTAATCTCACTGGATATTCAAATCCCGACTCCACCCCCTGCCCTGAAAACCACAGTGAAAAACTTCTCTAAAGCAAATTTCACACTCCTCAAAACCAAAGAGGAATCCCTCAAAGCCCCGGGCCTGTGGAAAATACGGCCCAGACTGCAGAATCCTTTATAAACGGATTCTATGAACACCTTCAGGAATGCATGGATCATGCAATCCCAAATAAAACCAAGACCCAATCCTCCAAAGGCAGACGTCCTGTCTGGTGGACTCCAGCCATAAACAAACTATACAATAGAAGGAGGAAGCTACTACATGATAGAGCAAAATCCCAAAAAGGGAAGGCATCTTTGATCAGTATTAGCAAAAATCTATGGGCACGCATAAAATCGTCTAAGGCCAGCTTCGAGAAAAAAATTGCACAGCACACTAAGTATAATCACAAGGCTTTCTTTAGTTATGTTAGAAACCTGGGTGGGAATTCCCAGATATGCCTAGAATTAGTCCAAAATGACAAAAAATACACCAAACCCACAGACATTGCCAACATCCTAGCTGACAGGTTCAGTGCAAACTTCTCCCCCCCCTCCCCACCAAAAGGGCAAATATCTATCCCAGCAGAGTGCTGCCCCTGACATCTCAGATGCTCAGGTAAGAACTGCCCTCTCCAAAGCAAAAACACTGCATCAATGGGACCAGACGGTGTCCCGGGCTGCATCCTACATGAACTACTAGAAGAGCTAAACCCAAACATAAAACTACTGTTCAGTCTCAGCCTTACTACAGGATATGTACCCAAAGAGTGGCGTACAGCAACAGTGGTCCCTCTCCACAAAGGTGGTGCCTCAACGGATCCTGGAAACTATCACCCCATAAGCCTGACTAGCTTGGTCTGCAAAGCTATGGAAAGGATCATCATGGACCTCATAAATAAAGATATTGGGGACCTACAGACACTGGATCCTACCCAGTTCGGCTTTGTTAAGGGCAGATCCTGCCTCTTAAACCTGGTTGATTTCTTTGAAACAGTCACCAAGGCCATTGACGAGGGGAAGGTGGTCCACACAGCCTACCTGGACCTCGCAAAAGCCTTCGATACAATACCCCACTCGGGCATTATAGATAACCTCACCAGCTTAAACATAAACCCCTGTGTCACTAGATGGGTTGCAAACTGGCTCAAGGACAGAACCCACATGGTTAGAATTGCTGGAGCCATGTCAGACTCCAAACCAGTTACAAGTGGCATCCCACAAGGCTCAGTCCTGGGACCTCTCTTGTTCGGTATATATTTCTCGGAGGTACAGGTCAACACGGAAGGACTGTGGCTGACCAAGTTCGCAGATGACTGCAAAATGGGCACCATAATCGACTCTCCAGCCGACACAAGCATCCTCCAAAAGGGCCTCATAGAAACAGACAACTGGTGCCAGAGCCATGGCCTCAAGCTAAATGCCAAAAAGTGTATAGTCATCCCCTTTGGCAAAAACAAAGTGCCCACAAATTACCACATAGGTGGTAATCCATTAAGTACAGAAGAAGTAATTAGGGACCTGGGGACCCAAGTTGATAGCAATCTCTCATTTGACAACCACGTGGCCAAAGTGGTTAGAAAAACATTTTATATAGCTCACCTAATCATGAAGGGATTCACATCTAGATCAGGGGAGGTCATCGTGCCTCTTTACTCATCCCTCATCAGGCCCATAATGGAGTACAATGCCCCTTTTGGGATGTACCTAATCAGACACCTGCAGCAACTGGAAAGACCCCAAAAGTACCTCACCAAGAGGATCAAAGGGCTCAAACAGATGCCATATGCTGCCCGGTTAAAGAAACTCCAGCTCTACTCAGTGGCATGCCGCCTGCTCAGAGGCGATCTGTACCTGACGTATAAAGCCATGTCCAACCCGGAATTAATGGACATGCTGCACCTCAGAAAATCCAAATCCCATTGAACTATGCGCTCCAGAGACTTGAACCTCAGCACTGAAATAAATAGGATATGCTGGAGGGACAGATTCATAACCCAGAGGCTTCCTTCACTCTGGAATAAAATCCCAGTCCAGGTTAGGCAGAGTCCCTCATTGACTCTCTTCAAGAGGAATCTTGATGAGTGGATGGGAGATCATAGGTTTACCCCGGGTATCACTTCTGTGTCTCTGTTAGACAGAGGCACAGTATACTAACCTCGAAAAAGGGCATAGCAAAATTAATTTAAAATGGGTGGCGAAAGCCAAACACACTCTGGCTAGGCTTATAAATGCCCTAGGGCAGATAGCCTAGTATGAACCTATGAACCTATAAAAATCAGGCAGCAAATGAATGTGCCAAAAAAATGAAATAATATCAGGTGAAGGATCAGATGAGAAGGCAAGAAATGTGGACAATACATAAATATAGCTGAAAATATAGAAAACTCTTGGAACAACCTCATGTTGATCAGGATCGAATGCAAAAATGGTTAAAGAGAGCTGAATTTAAACCAAAAGACAAAAGGCTAATATCAGCCTCTCAAGACAGTGAACTACATAAACTTTGGTTTACAAAGTCCATTGACGATGTGGGAGAAACAGACAAATGTAGGTCTTGTAAAACAGAATTGGAAACAGTCATCCATTTTGTTGCTGGTTGTGATATACTAATAGCAGAAGGACTGTATACTGAAAGGCATAATAATGTGTCAAGACTGTTGCATTGGGGATTGTGCAAACATTATAATATTGAAGTAGCTGGAAAACACTGGAAACATGAGCCACAAAGCATCATAAAAAATGCTGACGTTTTTATCATATGGGATCACCCACTAACAGTAGTTCAAGAACAGATGCGAGAAAACCAAATAAAGCAGTGCATGAAAATAAGACAAAAGTAGCATTGTTCACTGAAACTCTTACACCCAGTGACTGCAGCGTCTTATGTACAAAGAGACACAAAGTCTTAAAATACCAGGATATTTAGGCAGAAATGATGGCAATGTGAAAGAAACATACCCAGACAGTTCCAGTAGTAGTAGGAGCAATGGGTTTTATAAAACAGAATTTACAGTCATACTTAGATATGTTACCAGTATATGTAACTCCATAATAATTGCAGAAGGAGTCATTACTAGGCTCATTGCTTGTGCTGTAAACAGCACTTCTGGTTAATGTCACATATTGAAACAATACAAATTTTCTGAGCTTTAATCCTGCTTTGACTTAGGAATGTGGATCACTCCTATGATGGTATTAGAAACCCAAAAGGCTTGTAGAAATTAAAAAAGATATCTTGAGATATTGCCTGGGTCCATTGATGCAGTAAGTACCTCTTCGCTAGTGATAGCAGGGAGGGTTATATTTGATGGTATTTCCTGAGGGAACGTTGAGGGGGAGAGGGGTAAATTTGGAGCAGAATTTGCTGGCCAGTTGGTTTGCTATGTCTTGTGGTGCAGTATAAGTGACTCCATTTACAATCAGCTGTGAACATAATTGTGTACTGCCTTTAAGGTTGTGGCTATAGCTAAAGAATCCCTTGTGGTTGTCCTTGGACTGGGAGGTCAAATGTACCTCAGATTTGGCTTTGGTAAACTTTATTTGTCCTCTGAGTTGTTTGATTAGTTTGATGAGATTGCTCTTATCCTGCTGCGTCCTGCACCTCCTAACTTTTCCCATGATTTTCTTCATCCTTTATATAGCCTACTGATTTTGTGAGTCCACCAGGGTGGCTTGTTTCTTGAGTTAGTTATGTACTTCTTCCTGGTGGGTACAGCTGCCTCTATGCAGCTAACATTCTTGTATAGGGTTTCTGTGAACAGTTCTGCATAGGTATTAATGTTCTCAGGGTTTATGGTGGCTTGACATTTTGCCAGGTTATCACTTAATAGCAGGAAGTTGGCCTTAAAGTAGTTCCTGAATATTCTAGTGTTAGCTGGAGATCCAGGTTTTATTTTTACTTCAAAGGAGACCATTTTGTGGTGTGACCTTACCAGGGAAGACATTACACTAGGGTTTGTGCAGCACTCTCCCATATTAGTTAGGACCTGATCCAGTATGGTTGTACCCCTGGTTGCTGTATCGACAATCTGGTCCAGGGAGTTTGTGTTTACAAAATTCAGGCATTTCTGTGTCTGTATCTTTGGTGTCATACAGGCTTCCCAGTTAACAGTTGGGTAATGAAAGTCACCTGTGAATATGGTATTGGGTTGGATGGTGAGTATTTTCAGTAAGTTTAAATACATGGTACCAGTTCCTGGGTCATAGAGGGGGATCTGTAGCTTGCAAGGAAGTTGCATTGAATTTTGTCTGTGGTGATTTAGACATGGAAAAGCTCAAGTGCTTTGTCCTATTTGACCAGTATTGAGATATATTTATTTTTTATGTAAATCAAGACACCTCCACCTTTTAGTCCCTATCTGTGTAGGAGCTGGTCTAAATGTGTGGCATACATTATAGATTTCCACTGTTGGTGTGCTCTCCACCACTTATACTCTAAAAAGAGTCAATATCTCAGCTTTTTGAAGCATCTAACTCTACAGACTAGGCTATTCTGGTTTCCCTTGTACAACAGTCACTTGGAAAGAGACAGGCCCATGTTTTTCATATCTCTGACCTTCACCTATGCTATTTCTAAAAGTGCATTTATGTATATACATTACTAACTTAATGATCGCTGTCACATTCTGATATAAACAATGTTCTGAGACATCGACAGCTAATGTGCTTTCTTACCCATGCCTTGCCTCACTGCGAGTAGGATCCATCAGGCAATATGCCATAATATCTGTGAATTGTATAAGCACACCTAGTACCTATACCTATAAGTACACCTGCCATTGCTCACTTTAGCATGCCTGCTGATGTCAGTCACCTTGAAGTAACTCTTTGGCCAAATCTCTGCCCTATAAGCTCCATGGCACTTGTGATAACTGTGTAATACTGTAGTGTAGCAAGTTAGTTAGGTAGGAGTTCTATTCCCAAATATGGCAACTGTGTGTATTTGGAGGTGAATGATTTTGAGGCCATTCACACTCACTACATCTGCCATTGCCCACTTTAGCATATCTGCTGATGTCAGTCACCTTGAAATAACTCTTTAGCCAAGTCTCATCCCTCTAAGCTCCATGGCTCTTGCGATTACTGCGTAATACTGTAGTGTAGCAAACTAGTTAGGTAGGATTTCTAATCCCAGATATGGCAGCTGTGATAGTGTGTGTGTGTGTGTGTGTGTGTGTGTGTGTGTGTGTGTGTGTGTGTGTGTGTGGACATGAATGACTTTGAGGCCATTCACACTTACTACATCTGCCATTGCCCACTTTAGCATGCCTGCTAATGTCAGTCACCTTGAAATAACCCTTTGGCCAAGTCCCAGCCGTATAAGCTCTGTGGTGCTTGTGATAGCTGTGTAATACTGTAGTGTAGCAAACTAGCTAGGTATGAGTTCTAATGTCAAACATGGAAACTGTGATTGTGTGTGTGTGTGTGTGTGTGTGTGTGTGTGTGTGTGTGTGTGTGTGTGTGTGTGTGTGTATGTGTGTGTGTGTGTGTCGATGTGGATATGAATGATTTTGAGGCCATTCACACTCACTTCACCTGCTGTTCCCCTACTATAGCATACCTGCTGATGTCAGTCACCTTGAAATAATGCTTTGGCCAAGTTTCAGCCCTATAAGCTCCGTGGTGTTTGTGATAACTGCATAATACTGTAGTGTAGCAAACTAGTTAGGTAGGAGTTCTAATCCTGGTGCTGGCAACTGATAATGTGCATGAGAGGGTGTGTGTCTTTGTTGACACCTGATTTTGTGGTCATTCACACTTACTACACTTCCCTTACTCCTCCTTTAGCACTGCTGCTGATGTCACTCACCTTCAAAGATACCTTTGGACAGCTCTCCACCATGTAAGTTCCATGGCACTTGTGATAGCTAAGTAATACCATAGTGTAGCAAACTAGCTAGGTAGGAGTTCTAATCCTGGTCCTGACAACTATGAAAATGTGTGTGAGTCTTTGTTGACACCTGATTTTGTGGTCATTCACATTTACTGCACTTCCCTTACCCCCTCCTTTAGCACTGCAGTTGATGTCACTCACCTTCAAAGATACCTTTGGACAGCTCTCCAACATATAAGCGCTGTGGAGCTCGTGATAACTGTGTAATGCTATAGTACCAATACATAGCTAGGCAAGGGTTTGAAATAATGCTCTGGCAAGTGTGTGTGTGTGTGTGTGTGTGTGTCATCGGTATCCTGTGTAGGTGTTGGTGTGACTGTGTAAATAACAGGATCCATTAAACACCGTAGAGGTTTTTGTAGACAATCCACAGCCATACATTTATATATAGACAACCATTATAATACCCAGAGACCTCTCTCCACCCACGGATCATACACAAACATGCTTGGCTCTTTCTCTCTTCCCTTATTTCTTTCCCTCTGTCTGTCTGTCTCTCTCTCTCTCCCCCCCCTCTCTGGTAGATGCATCTGTTTTGTATAGGCAGCAGCTTGACTTTGGTAGGTAATGCTCATGATCAGCTGTTGGCCTGTGTATGAATTGGAGGCCTCCACTTGCTAATTCCATGTGGAACACCTGTGGTATCATTATTATAGCCAATTGCATGGAAACACACGCATATAAGTAAGCAATGCAAGTGGGTGTTGCCCCTTCACCTTCACTGTGAGCAGGACTTCATGTGAGTGTGTGACAAACCGTATCACAGAGGGTAGTTGGAAATACCTCTTACAACAAACACTGTGGAGACAGGCCAACAAACTGCAGGGTGCTGTTCCAGACATGGGAATGGAATGTAAGTATTGCTGTTATACATCTGACGTAATGTTGGTTTAACAGGGTTTGAGTGGATATGGCTGTTCTGCATGATTTAAAGTCTGGCATGAGAGTGTTATGTGGTTGAGAAAACTCTCACCTGTATGGCTAGCTGCAGACTGGTCAGAGTTTGGAGGCTTAGATTTAGTGTGTTACTCACACATTTTCTGTCTTTATAAATGCAGTATCTTACTCTGATGATTGTAGTCAGTAAATGGTAGCATCCATGTGTGTCACTGACTTCATATCACTCAGAAGAGTATGTCACAACAAACCTGATTACATCAGCAATGTTCTCAGTTTATAACTGCAATATGTCAATATTGGCCCTGTGTTTGTGCCTCTGTCCCCCAAGTCTGTCACCCTTTGATCATATGTCATGCAGTAAGAAGTGGATATGTACACAATACCATTATTTACTGACATAATTCCTGATATCAAGCCAGTGATATATCAGACTGCCAGGCATGTAATGTATAGGAGGTCTAATAGTTGAAGACAAAACCTGAACATTCTGTTGTAGTCTGTGCAGTAGTAAGGTCTGTGTAGTTATGGTGACGTTTGACAGAGTGTCTGTATTATGTAGCAGTGTATTGTGATCATGTTATATACTGTGTGAGTGGCAAACATGATGATGACTTTTGTTCACACAGGCCATAGACAGTACTATTATTTAGGCTTACCATTATGTGACTGTGACTGTGTTGAGATTAGTTGTGGGTATGCAGTTTCACACTGGTGTCTGTTACTCCATGCTGTTACACACACCTGTAGTGCCTCCTATATTTGCAACTCCACTAGAGCAAGTGACTTAAACCTTAGCATGGATATAAATAGGACGTGCTGGAGGGATAGATTTATCAATCAGAGACTCCCTATGCTGTGGAATAGAGTCCCGGTCCATGTGAGGCAGAGCACCTCGCTGGCTCTGTTCAAGAGAAATCTTGACCTGTGGATGGGAGACTGTAGGTTTACCCCGGGAATCATCTCTGTGTCACTGCTGGACAGAGGCACAACAAACTAATGGGTACAGTATTTTTTCATATAAGGGGTGGCGTAAGCCACAAAAATTCGGGCTAGGCTTATAAATGCCTTGGGGCAGATAGCCTAGTATAAACCTATGAACCTATGAACCTATGTGTATTACCCCATAGGTAAATTGGGTTAGTGTTGTGACAGTCTGCCTGTAGTGTAGACAGTGTTTGGTGACGTGCATAACAGCTCAGTGTATTTACCCTAGTGTGATGTTATGTGCAGATATTTGTCAGATGAATTGTTTCCTGGCCACCATATGTGTTGTGTATTTCTGACAAAACAGTGGGCTGGTGTGAAGATGTATGTCACTAACTAGTGTGAAGTATGTGGCTTGAGAACTCTGCTCCTCCAGTTAATATGTCTTAGGACAGAGAGTGTGAATGCATCAAATGTGTGAGCTTATCTAGTCCAGTATTTGTGATATAGCCCCATTTTCTTGGCTTTAAACATCCTCTTTGTCAGGCTTGTTCCACGTCTTGCACTAAGGCATTCTGTGTATACCTCCTGACTGACCAGATTATTTCAGACTGTCCATGTTTATTGCTCATATTTCTTCTATATTCCACAGGATCATTACTGTGATTTGTGTGGTACTTCACTATGATGATTTTATGATGTCTGTCAGTAACTGATAGCGTACATGTCAGTTTCAGAAGAGCCTTCCATCACAACATTTATGCTGACACAACCCCTGTCACTGTAGCAACATTCTATATTTATAACTGCAATACATACATTACGTTCCCCTGCACGAAGAGGTTGTATATATATATATATATATATATATATATATATATATATATATATATATATATATATAGATATATAGATATATCGGGTTCCTATAAGAACTATTGTTTATTTTGTTCTTTATTTCTTTGTTATTTATAGCACTTTGTGTACTGTGTATTTTTCTAGCTAGTTTCACTGTGTGTGAGGTATTAACTGGAAATTGTCCACTTTTATTAAGCATCTGTTGGGTTGTTTGTTTCTGATAACTTGTTGCAGTTAAACTCTTTTTTCTAGAGGCTCCGTTAGCTGTTTACAACTTTCATTTAAAGGCTCACTGCTGCTTTTCAGCTGTGAGAAACATTTCTGCAGTTTGTTCTAAGTAGTGGGGATATTTGTAGCATTTCCATATTCAGGCTTGTATTTGGGCCTAGTGTTTGTGGAGGCTGTGTGTCTGAGCACATATTCAGGGACATCTTGGTTTAGCCAAAACCATCAGGCATTTCAGTGAGAGAGAATTGTCTGAGGTCATTGGCTGACTGAGGTCACCTGGACTACAGCTTAGATTAAGCACCTCATTGGTTCTTTTGAGATTTCTTTCTTAAAAGCTGTCTCAATTTTCAACTTTCTGTTACCTAAGAAGTTCATTTGTGAGTGTTCTGCTATTTCACACTAAGCTGCTCGAAGGAAGGACACTGAGGAAACTTGGAGCTATAATATATAACATTAAGTATCCTGTTTTTTTGTTTATTTTGTTCTTTATTTCTTTGTTATTTATAGCACTTTGTGTACTGTGTATTTTTCTAGCTAGTTTCACTGTGTGTGAGGTATTAACTGGAAATTGTCCACTTTTATTAAGCATCTGTTGGGTTGTTTGTTTCTGATAACTTGCTGCAGTTAAACTCTTTTTTCTAGAGGCTCCGTTAGCTGTTTACAACTTTCATTTAAAGGCTCACTGCTGCTTTTCAGCTGTGAGAAACATTTCTGCAGTTTGTTCTAAGTAGTGGGGATATTTGTAGCATTTCCATATTCAGGCTTGTATTTGGGCCTAGTGTTTGTGGAGGCTGTGTGTCTGAGCACATATTCAGGGACATCTTGGTTTAGCCAAAACCATCAGGCATTTCAGTGAGAGAGAATTGTCTGAGGTCATTGGCTGACTGAGGTCACCTGGACTACAGCTTAGACTAAGCACCTCATTGGTTCTTTTGAGATTTCTTTCTTAAAAGCTGTCTCAGGTTTCAACTTTCTGTTACCTAAGAAGTTCAGTTGTGAGTGTTCTGTCATTTCACACTGAGCTGCTCGAAGGAAGGACACTGAGTAAACTCGGAGCTATAATATATAACATTAAGTATCCTGTTTTTTATTTTGTTCTTTATTTCTTTATTTTTAGCATTTTGTGTACTGTGTATTTTTCTAGCTAGTTTCACTGTGTGTGAGGTATTAATTGGAAATTGTCCACTTTTATTAAGCATCTGTTGGGTTGTTTGTTTCTGATAACTTGTTGCAGTTAAACTCTTTTTTCTAGAGGCTCCTTTAGCTGTTTAAAACTTTCATGTAAAGGTTCACTGCTGCTTTTCAGCTGTGAGAAACATTTCTGCAGTTTGTTTCCCATGCTCCCTCCCTGTTGGTATAGTGTTTTTATAGTTGGTGGCTTTGCAGTTGCCCGCCCCTAGCGTAAATTTGATCTGCGACCCTCCTCCCAGTCTAGTGTCATTAGCTCATTCTACCCAGTAGCGGGAGAACATTTGATAAGGCCAATCAGCTTAGTTTCTGCTACTCCTTTCTCTCTTTTCTTTCTCTCTTTCCACTTAAAAAAAATATATATATTTTATCTGCTTTTACTGTGCTTGTGTTTCTTCCTACTTTATTTTGCTTTTGCATAATCTTAAAAGTACTCAATTGTATTTATTACTGCTTGGTGTAACTCATTCTAAGCCTTTTAGTTTAAGCACTTGGGCTTCAGACCAGTTGTTTTACATTAAGAAGGTTTGTGGTCTGCACTGTAGTGGCAGCACAGGTAGCTCACATCCTTACATCCTTCTAAGTTGGGAACTGCTGATTGAGGGCTCTGTGTCTGTTATTCTAAAAGTGTATAAATTCTGGTTTAAGCACTTGGGCTTCAGGCCAGTTATTTTACATTAAGAGGGTTCGTGGTCTGCACTCTTGTGGGAGGAGAGGCTGGACTCTGCCCTTCTGAGCTGGGAATTTCTGGTTAAAGGCTTATAGTGCCTGCATATTTGAACTGCTTCTTATTGAAATTGGTACATCTTGTTTGCTGTAGCATAGACTAGATCCAGGCCTGCTAAATCTAGCTTTGTTTGTATAACTTGAGCACTAATCCAGGCATTCTTTAAAGTATTCAATTGTATTTATTACTGCTTGGTAGTAACTTGATTAAAGTGTAGCTATCATTCTAAGTCTTTTGGATTAAGCACTTGGGCTTCAGACCAGTTCTTTTACATTAGGAAGGTTTGTGGCCTGCACTGTGGTGGCAGGACAGGTAGCTTACATCCTTCTAAGTTGGGAACTACTGATTGAGGGCTCAGTGTCTGTTATTCAGTGTATTAGTTCTGGTTTAACCACTTGGGCTTCAGGCCAGTTATTGTACATTAAGAAGGTTTGTGGTCTGCACTCTTGTGGGAGGAGAGGCAGCACTCTGCCCTTCTGAGCTGGGAATTTCTGGTTAAAGGCTTATAGTGCCTGCATATTTTAATTGTTTTTTACTGAAATTGGTACACCTTGTTTGCTGTAGCATAGACTAGATCCAGGCCTGCTGAATCTAGCTTTGTTTGTATGCTTGTTGTTTGTTTGCTTGTTATTTCCCTGAAATGCTCATTCCACCTAAAACGCGGCTTTTCAGTGCTTCTGTGGATCCCTAGTGATATATGTATTGCTTACTGTACTTATTTCCTTGTTTCACTTGAAAGAAAGTAACTGTTTGTCATTTTTGCATTTAAGTTACCTGTAACGCATTGCATTTAAGTTACCTGGCACTTGCTCACTAAGTCAGCACTAAAAAATTAAAAGCACTACACCCTCACAAACTCCCCTTGAGTACCTTGTTCCTCATTGGCCCTTTTTTTCAATTATAAAAGAATTCCCAATACTATTCTAGCATGTCCAAAGGTCAGTTGTCAACCTCCTCTCCGGTCCAGCTGGTGAATGTGGGAATCTTGAGGCAATGTTACAACTGTCTCATGTACACAGACAACCCTCTCCTCCTCCCAACAAATTCCAACACGTGAGAGATGCAACCATATAGCCAAACTGGAGGCTAAGCTCTCTCAACTCAGTACTGGCATAACCAGTCAGGAGGAGAAGGAAACCACACTCACTACAATTCCAGTCTAACATAGACCTACCACGACAGCAAACCAAACACATAAACACACAAAAACATACTCGGAGGCTCTAAATTAAAATTTGCCTAAGCAGCAGAGACCTCCAAAGCAGACACCCAAGCAACCGCTACCCCAAAACAAAACACGTGCAACACATAGCTCACAAAGCCAGTGTACCGAACAGTCACAGCCCTTAAGGCTAAACAATACACCTGATACACTTGTAATAGGTGACTCTATCATCAGGCACACTGACATCCCGCTCACCAGGCTGAACAAGGAGAAGGTCACGGTGAGCTGCCTGACAGGTGCTAGGATCCACCACATAACACAAGCACTCAGGTCACTCCAAGGCAAGTACAAATATGACTCAGTCATTGTCCATGCTGGTGTGAATGACCTGAGATGTACCTCCCTGGACTACATGGAAAGAGACATAGAGGGGCTCTCTGAGCATGTAGCCCAGGCCAGTATGACCCTGACCTTGAGTAGCATCTTACCCTCACCAAGAATTATGCCACAATATGAAGACAAGATGATCAATTTCAACAATTGGCTTAAGTATTGGTGTCATTCAAAGGGGATCCAATGCCTGTCAGCCTGGGATGACATGCTCGACAAGCCACGATGCTTCGCTAGGGACGGCTTGCACCTGTCACCCCTGGGCTTTCGGATATTGCCAAAGGCTCTTGCTACCCCCATAGAGCCTTTTTTAGGCAAGGCTCAAAAGACAAACCCACCTCCATAGGTATCACAAGGGATAAGAAACTAAGAGTAATGCTACTCAATGCCAGAAGTTTAAACCTCAAGATGCACGCACTCGAAACTCTCCTTAGCATGGAGATCATCGATATCTGTGCAGTAACAGAAACCTGGTTCAAGGCTCCGGAGAGCACCCCAGCACTACCAGGTTATACCTCATACCATGCTTTTCGGCCCCAAAACTTGGACCGAACCAGAAAAGGAGGGGGAGTATCAATATTCGTCAAAGATACCCACACCTCCAGGTTGGTGGCATAGCACGAAGCATCAGAGACTATCCATGTGCAACAAACAGTGAGTAAAACTGCCTTCCAGTTTATAGCCTGCTACAGACCACCCTCCCAAACCCAGGAACCCCACTCGGCCTTCCTGAGAACATTGGAAAAGATGAAGGTCTCTCCAAACACCATTATATTGGGCAACTTCAACTACCCAAACACAGACTGGGAGCATTACTCTAGCTCCAACACCCTAGCCCAAAGGTTCCTAGAATTTATAAACTCAAATGCTATGGAACAACTTGTTACCACTCCCACAAGAGGGGAAAAAACACTGGACCTGATCATCACCTACATGGGGACTCTATGCTCCAGACCAGAAGTGTATCCCACACTGATAAGATCGGACCATAAACTAATCTCACTGGATATTCACATCCCGACCCCATCCCCTGCCCTGAAAACCACAGTGAAAAACTTGTCTAAAGCAAATTTCACACTCCTCAAAACTGAGGTGGAATCCTTCAAAGCCCCGGGGCCTGTGAAAAATACGGCCTAGACCACAGAATCCTTTATAAACGCATTCTATGAACACCTTCAGGAATGCATGGATCATGCAATCCCAAATAAAACTAAGACCCAATCCTCCAAAGGCAGACGTCCTGTCTGGTGGACCCCAGCCATAAACAAACTATACAATAGAAGGAGGAAGCTACTACATGATAGAGCAAAATCCCAAAAAGGGAAGGCATCTCTGATCAGTATTAGCAAAAAACTACGGGCACTCATAAAATCATCTAAGGCCAGCTTCGAGAGAAAAATTGCACAGGACACTAAGGATAATCAGAAGGCTTTCTTTAGTTATGTTAGAAACATGGGTGGGAATTCCCAGATATGCTCAGAATTAGTCCAAAATGACAAAAAATACACCGAACCCACAGACATTGCCAACATCCTAGCTGACAGGTTTAGCGCAAACTTCTCCCCCGCATCCCCACCAAAAGGGCAAATATCTATCCCAGCAGAGTGCTGCCCCCCTGACATCTCAGATTCTCAGGAAAGAGCCGCCCTCTCCAAAGCAAAAAACACAGCATCAATGGGACCAGACGGTGTCCCGGGCTGCGTCCTACATGAACTCCAAGAAGAGCTAAACCCAAACATAAAACTACTGTTCAATCTCAGCCTTACTACAGGATATGTACCCAAAGAGTGGCGTACAGCAACAGTGGTCTCTCTCCACAAAGGTTGTGCCTCAACGGATCCTGGAAACTATCGCCCCATAAGCCTGACTAGCTTGGTCTGCAAAGCTATGGAAAGGATCATCATAGACCTCATAAATAAAGATATTGGGGACCTACAGACACTGGATCCTACCAAGTTCAGCTTTGTTAAGGGCAGATCCTGCCTCTTAAACCTGGTCAATTTCTTGGAAACAGTCACCAAGGCCATTGACGAGGGGAAGGTGGTCCACACAGCCTACCTGGACCTCGCAAAAGCCTTCAATACAATACCCCACTTGGGCTTTATAGACAAGCTCACCAGCTTAAATATAAACCCCTATGTCACTAGATGGGTTGCAAACTGGCTCAAGGACAGAACCCACATGGTTAGAATTGCTGGAGCCATGTCAGACTCCAAACCTGTTAGAAGTGGCATCCCACAAGGCTCAGTCCTGGGACCTCTCTTGTTTGGTATATATTTCTTGGAGGTACAGGCCAACACGGAAGGACTGTGGCTGACCAAGTTCACAGATGACTGCAAACTGGGCACCAAAATCGACTCTCCAGCCGACACAAGCATCCTCCAAAAGGGCCTCATAGAAACAGACAACTGGTGCCAGAGCCATGGCCTCAAGCTAAATGCCAAAAAGTGTATAGTCATCCCCTTTGGCAAAAACAAAGCGCCCACAAATTACCACATAGGTGGTAATCCATTAAGTACAGAAGAAGTAATTAGGGACCTGGGGACCCAAGTTGATAGCAATCTCTCATTTGACAACCACATGGCCAAAGTGGTTAGAAAAACATTTTATATAGCCCACCTAATCATGAAGGGATTCACATCTAGATCAAGAGAGGTCATCGTGCCTCTTTACTCATCCTTCATCAGGCCCATAATTGAGTACAATGCCCCTTTTGGGATGCACCTTAACAGACACCTACAGCAACTGGAAAGACCCCAAAAGTACCTCACCAAGAGGATCAAAGGGCTCAAACAGATGCCATATGCTGCCCGGTTAAAGAATCTCCAGCTCTACTCAGTGGCATACCGCCTGCTCAGAGGCGATCTGTGCCTGATGTACAAAGCCATGTCCAACTCGGAATTAATGGACATGCTGCACCTCAGAAAATCCAAATCCCATCGAGCTACGCGCTCCAGAGACTTGAACCTCAGCACTGAAATAAATAGGGCATGCTGGAGAGACAGATTCATAACCCAGAGGCTCCCTTCACTCTGGAATAAAATCCCAGTCCAGGTTAGGCAGAGTCCCTCATTGACTCTCTTCAAGAGGAATCTTGATGAGTGGATGGGAGCTCATAGGTTAACCCCTGGTATCACTTCTGTGTCACTGTTAGACAGAGGCACAGTATACTATCCTCGAAAAAGGGCATAGCAAAATTAATTTAAAATGGGTGGCAAAAGCCAAACACACTCTGGCTAGGCTTATAAATGCCTTAGGGCAGATAGCCTAGTATGAACTTATGAACCTATGAACCTATGAAGAACTCCAACTGCTTGAAATGCCGAATGTCATATGGTCAACACCATATGATCAACATTTCAAGAGTTTGAAGGTTAAATATAATGGCGCAGTTCAGGGCAGAATGGGATAATTTTCCTTTTTCTGCACTGAAGTGCAATCTCAGAGTTGGTATATTTAAGTAGGGGGGTGTGGGGGCGGAGCCCCCCAAGTGGTGGGTGCAAGGACGCTTGCACCCCTGCCTGCACCATTGAGGTAAGTTTTTTTTGTTTTATTATATATTCAAACTTTTAAACTCCAATCATATGTTGTCAAACATATGGGATTAGAAGTTTAGAAAAAAAAAATATATATATACATATATATATATATATATATATATATATATATATATATATATATATATATATATATATATATATATAGATATATACAGAGAGAGAGGGATAGAAATCTATACATATATATATATATATAATAGATAAAAGGCTTAAGGAAGATGAATCACTGTGAGTCCATTCTGATAACTGGCTGATAAATAAAGTAGATGATGTTGATAATAGGGATAGGAGAACAAATATTAGAATCTTTGGTCTCCCTGAAAAAACAGAAGGAGAAGATATTATTTCCTTTCTGAATTCCTGACTGCTTGAATTTTTGGACTTAAAAGAAGGTTTGTCCTATGGGATTGAAAGAGCACATAGAGCCATTGGAAAACCCATTCCTTCTTCTCCTAATGCTTCCCCAAGATCCATAGTTGTGAAGTTCCTATCCTTCTTAGACAAAGAACTTATACTAAAAATAGCTTGGAGAAAAAGTCCCTTATCATTCAAAGGAAACCAAAGAAGGTTTGATAATGACTACTCCACAAGAGTCTTGGAAATGAGGAAAAACTCTTGGCCACTGGTAAGACTATTAAAGCAGAATAAAATTAAGGCACAATTAGTCTATCCAGCCAAAATCAAAATCTTTCATCAGAATGAGATGAGATCTTTCAACAATATCGAAGAAGCTATTTCTTTCATCCAAAACAAAAACATCATTACAATCCCAGAAAACATGGACTGGTTACCATCTACAACCCTTAAAAGATCATCTGAGAAAAATAATTGGATGAATGTAAGAAAGAAGAAAATGAAGACTGTTTCTAAAAATGCTGGACTTCCTAGTTCTCTCAAACATCAAACTAAATCATAAATATTCATGAAAATTTAAAGTAAGTATGTATCATTACTTTATTTGTTTGTGAATACTTTGTCTATCTTATCAGTGAAATTTGAAATTTAAAATTAATATTACTTTACTCTTATCTAGATACAATGGCTAAGAAAGCTTAAGATGTATAGTCAGTTAAATCCTGCATGCACACGTTCACTTTCCCTCTTGAATTTAACTGTTCTCTTTCTTTAAAAAAAAAAAAAAAAAGAGGTCAAAATGTTGGCTGTTTATTTGAGAATCTGATATGTGAAATGTCAGAACTTCGTTCTGTGTATGTTTTACAAAGAAATACTTGTTATTTGAGTTTGTTTTAACATATCTTGTCACAATATGGTTCAAGCATGACACTATTCACTAGTATTGAGCCCAGCCTAGCGTTTCAACATTCTAAACTGTCATTTTTTGTTTCTCTTCATGAAATGGTAGCCTCAAGTGTAACTATAAATTGATAAGCAGTTTTTCCTTTACTCAAATGCAGTCGTGGTCATTTTATATGCTAAGCTTTGTCTAATGTAAGTGAAGCTCACTTTGACTGCATTTTGAGTGCTGTTGTGAGTCTCTGTGTATTTGCTATTTAGTACTAGTGGAACTGACGTGCAGTGTGTGTTGGTTTACTTGTCTGGTTGCTTCAGCAGTAGATGTTTACAATGCGAGATACATAAAATATACTTGCTTGAAATAATGGTAGTTAAAGGAAATACTGAACTGCTACTGAGTTAAAAACCCATTAACAACTGGTTTCCATAGTAACCAGGGTGGTGCTATGCAAATTATGATGACCTCATCGCTGCAATCTGAAGTTCTTTGAGTGTTTGAAGACATAGACAGGTCAGATAAATAAGCAGCTTTGTCCCCATAACATTGTTCACATAATCAAACACATTAGTACCTTTGTTTTATCCATAACACTTGCTTTATACAGTTAACGGAAGCACCTGCACAAATTGAATAAAAACTCCTGTTGAACAGCTGATCGCTTATAACCTCCATTGCTTGTAAATATTGATCACCTACAGCAAACACAGCTTCAGAATAGTAAACACCCTACTATCACCTTTGCTATTAGTTTGGTAAAGACAGAACTTTTCCACTTCTGTTATTAATGGATATATATTCAAGTATTAATTATTTGAAGACACATTGAAATCCTGTTAAGGCATACTAGTCCACAAAAAATGGTTGAGGATCAACAGAACAGCAACAGAGTTTTACTGTAAAGAGCTTAAACTTTCAACTTAATGTCATATTACTACTGAGAACCATGAATTACTGAATAGCCAAAAGCGAAAAGCCACCAACCGGATGTAAAATATAAATTTATTAGAACCAACGAACTTCAAAATGAACAGACTTTAAAAGTAACAATCAAATAACTTCAACTCCACAAACGATCAAGAATAAGTGCTTTTGTTTAAAACATTTTAAACTTCATCAGATCAGGTCTGATGAAGTTTAAAACCTTTTAAACGAAAGCGCTTATTCTTGATCGTTTGTGGAGTTGAAGTTATTTGATTGTTACTTTTAAAGTCTGTTCGTTTTGAAGTTTGTTGGTTCTAATAAATTTATATTTTACATCCTGTTGGTGGCTTTTCGCTTTCAACTTAATGTATTAGAAATGTAAGGGCAAATGCTAGGAGATATAAGGTGAAATTGTTTCATTTCATTAAAAAGAGGTTGAGGGGAAAAGGAACGATAAAACGATAAGGAAAAAGTAAGTATATATATATATATATATATATATATATATATATATATATACTCTTGATAGCAGAGAAACTAAATGCAATAGATGATATCATATCTAAACTTTATGGAAATACAAAACTTCCTTTGTGCCAAGCAAATCTGCAGAGTTCAGAAGACTTAAACCCACTAATACAATGTAAAAGTAAAAATGGGTTTATAATCTCACAGAGAACAATAATTGATTAATCCATTTTTTTAGTTTGTCATCATATTCATAGTTATTACATCATTACACACTAATATTTATAATTGTAATGCTGTTCATTTGTTGGAAAATAGCAGGATGAATGGGAAAGCTATTTACAGGACAGTATAAACTAAAGGGCATTTAGTAGGGAGAAAATAGCAATCTGAAATAACTTTGTAGACTGGCTGTCACATACAAAACTTTCCTTGAGTAAGAAATAGACTCTTATTTAAATATGTTTGAAACTGCTTAATTCACCAAGTCTCATCTCATAACGGTGAAGACTATTTGAATGCGGATGAAGTACTGAGGCATGTTTCCTTTATATATATCAGTACATATTTTATTAGGAACCAAAATGGTGATTTGTTAATCAATGTTGACATTTCTCCATGGCTATCTGAAACTTATTGAATGTTGGGACATTTAGAAAACATTTGAGTTGTTTCTTTTCCCTTAACCATCACCATTTGCAAGTGTACATTCTAATTTCCTATATCTTTGTTCATGATTATAGTATTGTAATACTGTTACTCATTAGTAGCAGAAGGGTAATATGGGAAATTATTATATAGAGAAGTACCATTTATAAAACACCTTGTAATAAGGGAAGTGATTTAGTTACATTAATTCTATATATTATTTGTCACTATAAAGAGTTATTAAGTGCTGATCTACTACTTTACTGATTCACTTAAGTAAGTACTGATATTGTTTACTCATCTTTAATTCTAACAGAAGTACTTATGTAACCAATTGCTTTTGAATTCTTCTTTTTGATAAGTCTACTTATGCATATCAATTCTCAAACTTTTAATCCTTTGATTCTGTAACTATCCATACAGTAATGAGAATATATATCACCTTTCAATTAAACAATGGTTTATTAGTGAAATTTTAAACACTGATTATAATCAAATTATATATTACACCAATATATTGTTGTTCTCTCACACCAATTAACCTATACAATTTTTATAAAACACATACTCTGGAACTTCAAGTTGGGCAATTTTGTTCAAATTTTTGGAATGATGATTAATCTGACTGGATAACTTTATTCTGCAAGATTAGGAATGATCTACATTCCATGTCAGTTAATGGATTTACTGAAGGTTAAACACTTTGTTTTAAATTATTTTTCTTTTATCAGGCCTCAATCTAATATTAAATTGTATTTTTAATGGGAATTAGCACTTTGTCATCAAAATATAATTTTTCCAAGAAGGATGCACAAGATTTAAATATCATAAATATTTGCTATCATATCATACTAACATTCTACACCTTTAAGCAAATAAGGTGGATTTGACCTTTCTTTCTCTAAATGTTAATGGCTTAAATAGTCCGGGTAAAAGATTCAGTCTACTAAAATACTTGAAATTAAACAAAGCACAAGTAATATTTTTACAAGAAACCCACTTCAAAATAAATTATAGCTTTAATTGGAACCCAAACAAATACCTACAATTATCCATTTCTTCATACACCAAAAAAACTAGAGGAGTTCTAACATTGCGGAAGAAAAACATTATTTCTCCTCAAATTATCTATAATTATGAAGATAGGGAAGGACATTGGTTAATGCCTATTGGTTTCCTGGAATTGGGGTAACAACAATAAAAAAAAAACTTAGAACCTATCACTAAAAACACTAAGGGTAGTCTAATTCTAAGAGGAGACTTCAGCTGTTTACTTAATGAATCAGAAACCACTAATACGAGGCCTTTTTGTATTACCCCTATAGGGAAAAACTCAAAAAAATGGACAGATAATTTACAGTTATATGATTTATTTTATCTTAAAAATGATAATTCACTAGAATTTTCTCACTGTAGGTACAAAACCCAAACCAGAATTGATAAATTTTGTATATCCAAGATCTAAAAACAAAAATGTCGCACTTTGCAATAATCCTGTGTCCTATGTCTGATCACAATGCACTTATTTTCAATCTTCAAATGGATTTTAAGATGCTGTCTTTCACTAAAAGAATACCAGTTTATATTACTAAATTGAAACAGTTCAAACCTTGGCTAGACTCAGAAATAGATTTTTTTCTAGATACAAATCTAACCAGTAAGGTAAATGTAGTAATCCTCTGGGACTCATTGAAAGTTTATCTATATGGCAACATTGTTACATGGTTTAATAATAAAATGAAGGAATGGGAGTCTGAATTATGTAATATACAAAAACAAATTGTATTAATTAGCAAAGATAATACAAGAATACTTTCACATAAGAAAAAAAATTGAATCTTTAAATAAAAATATAATGACATTCTAACCCACAAAACCAATTTGGCCCTAGAAAAATTAAACTAAATTATTTCTCTGTATCTCCAAAATATATGCGTAATCTAGCACTGAGAGTGAAAAGAAAATCCATTGAAAATAATATTGTGAGTGTGATTCATGAAGGGAGGGATAATAAGCAAGTTTCTGATATAAGTGATATTTTGGATGTTTTAAATATCACTTCTTAGAACAGTACAAAAATAAATATTCTCAACATGTTATCTCAAACCATGGCCTGGACTTTCCTAAATTAAAAAAAAACTACCAGAGAACTTAATTAATGAGATTCAGAAATGAATCTCTCTAAAGTAAATTAATGAAAAATTTAAAGAAAGCAAAAATAATAAATCATCAATTATAGATGGTATTATTAATGAAGTATATAAGCTTTTACCATCCTCTGCTATATGAGTCTTACATAAAGCTTTGAATGAATCATACTTACAAGGTATGATTCCACCTTCATGGTGATACTCATTAATTACTCCTATACTAAAAGAAAATAAAGATTCTCATTTGTGCAAATCATATAGGCCAATTTCTCTGATTAATAATGACTACAAAATATTAATGTCTATTGTACTTAACAGATTTAAGAAATCATTAACTCATTTCATCACTGAAGATCAAATGGGATTTATTTACAATAGACATACTCAAGACAATATTCAAATAATTCTAACTACCACAGATATCTTAAACAGAGACAATCAAGAAGCTCTTATAATCACTCTTGATACTGAAAAGGCATTTGATTCATTAAATTAGAAATATCTCTTTAAAATTCTTGAATTATACAAATTCCCTATTCAATTTATTACTTTTATAAAAAATATTTATAATAACAATTTAGCCTATGTAAAATTAGGACCATTTATGTTGGAATCTATCGAAATTACTAAAGGTACCAAACAAGGATGTCCAATGTCTCCAGTCTTATTTGCTTTAGCAATAGAACCCCTCTCTTTGGCAATCCATTCTGATCCCAAAATTATAGGCTTAAATATAAATAATCAATTTAACCCCAAGATAATGCTATTCGCAGACGATATCTTACTTACTTTAATAAACTCAAAAGAATCCCTAAAAGAAGTAGATTTATTAGTTAAAATATTTTACTGTATTTCTGGTCTAAAAATCAGTAGCTCTAAATCTAATCACGTGCTTTTAAAAAAAATTTCAATGACAATACTAATTTGACTACTAATGAAATAATTAGGAAACAAGTTTCTTCTTTGAAGTATTTACGGATTGACTTATGTGAAAATATTGACCTTACTTTAAACACAAACTATAAAAACATTATAAACACATTAAAAACTTTCATAGAGAAATGGAATAAAATGGCATTTAAAATTTGAAGATAGGTTACAATTAATTAAAATGATTTTGCTGCTAAAAATAAATTACACTGGTCTCTCTATTCCTATTTCACCCAGTAAAAGTGTTTTAAAAGAAATAAATAAAATTCTCTTAAAATTTTTGTGGTATCCAAAAAAGCACAGAATAGCTTTATCAAACCATATTAGACCATAGAAACTTGCAGGAATAAATTTTCCAGATCTAGAATCTTTTATTAAAGCCTCTAACCTTAAAACAATATTAAATTGGATGGATCCAAAATATTCTTCAACTTGGAAATCACTACATACAACTATTATCCTAAATGAAAACAAATTAATAAAAAAACTACAATTAAGCAAACTAAGTAACAAACTTTGGTATGCACTTTGTGTTTATATACAATATAATACTACTAAACACACTATTCTAAATTATTTAAACCATATTTATAATACTTTTAGAAGTTTTGTTAATAATATTGATATTAAACTATGGATCCAGCTTCTATTCCCCTTTAAAACTACAAAAAATGTTTTTGATAATATTAGCGTAGATAGTCTCAGTAATTGGGAATTGAAAAAATGTACATGCTGGTATCAATGCACAAAAAACCTAGTTGCTCTAGATGCACAATAGTTGATTAGAATGTTTGATTTACCAACATCAGGCTGGCTAGCTCTCAATAGTCTACTTCCATTCACTCAAGATCTATGCAGAACAATACATAATTCTTCCTTTAATTCTTTGCCCAAATTTATAATTCTTATGTATGAAATACTATATGTTGAATTTAATTGGAAAAACCTAATCTCAAAATTTTATAAAATCGTTATTAATTATAAAACTATCCCTAATCAAAAATTCTGGGATTTTGTTACTAGAGACTGTGCATTGTACCTAACTCCTGAGAATAAATCAAATTTTTTACAGTCTCTTAAATTAACTTCTAATTTACAAGTATGGAAGATTTTCTCCTGGAAACTTCTGCATAGAGCTTTTTATACTCCTAGTAAAATTGCTAAATTGAATTCCCCTAAGCAGGTAATATGGTGGAGATGTTCTTTAAAATGCAAGGCTGATTGGTCTCGTATCTTTTCTGATTGTTCTCACATCAAGAATTTTTGGAGTGATATCAAAAATTTACTTCAAGCTATCCTTACTGATTCCTTTATATTATCAAAACCTTTAATTTTTGAGTGCAAATGAATCTATTACAATGAATAACAAAAATAAATATCTTCTTTGGACAATCCTGGCAGTAGCCAAAAAATGTATTACAAGAATATGGAAATCAGCCTCCATTCCAACCATACAAGACTTCACGATCCTATTGAATGAAATAGTGATTATGGAAATAAAAGTTAAAGAATCAAGAATATATCCCAGAAAATGGACTAATAATCCTTGGATGAAAGCACTATTTCTTATTAAGTCATTGAATCTAGATATGTCTTAATCATATTAGAAGCATGAATTATTGAATATTGTATAACCTTCTTTATATGTTTATATTATCTGCTGTTACCTTCATTTTTGTACTTGAAGCTTTTGTAAATTCTGTACATAGTTTGTCATAATTTGTTATTTATTATTTAAATAGAAAAAAAGATTCTCTCTATTGTTATTGGAAAATTGATTAAAAATTTTTGAGTAAAAAAAACACGTAGTGGATGTGTAAATGCCCTCTTCCCCACTGTACAGTGATACTGGAGTTGGTATATAGTTGGGTGTGGTTGTTGTGGGCACAGCCACCCACATTGGGGTTATTGTTGTGTGCATCCCCCTGCTTAGTTTGGTGCAACACTGTACAGTTCATGTTAAGAAGTGAAGTAGTTGTTAATCACACTATGTGTGGTTCTACGCCACCCCACACCCTCCAAAGTGGGAGGCTGTGCCACCCACACCAGCACACCTATGTTTATCAACTCCAGGATTGCACTACATTGGGGAAGAGGACATATACCCGGCCAGTACCATTTCAAATACATTAAACTGGTGGACTGATTATTTATTGATGTTATGTTTTGGCAATTTGGTCTTGATGGAATTACATAGGCCAAGATGAGTTCTCTGCAAAATGAAGTGCATCCATGTGAATAGTATTCTCTGTGTAATGCATCAACACAAAAGCCTCTGTGTGTGCGTTATTTACAAACATTTGGTGTGTGCCACCCACTACACTTACCATTGTCTACTGTAGAAGAGCTGCTTACATCAGTCACCATGCACTCACCTGTATACACCCCTCAGACCTATCAGCCATGTGGCACATGCAGTAACTGTTATACAGACCTGTTACGTGTGTTCAGCTGTACCCAGGATATGACAAAGTCAATGTGTCACCACAGTGCCACACCCCTCATAGGAAAGGACAGCAGACCAACATCCTCCTGATACATAGACACATAGAACACAAACAGAATACATTATGGAGACCACAATCAGTCAGTGTTAATAACAGCTATAATGCATCATGGCTGGACAGCTACACACCCTGAAGTGTAAGCCTTAAACATTCCAGCTGACAACATGTTAAACAGCATTACATTGCCAGTCTTTAGTATATTCACCCTGTGCATCAAAACCATATTAGCATGTCCCTGCATTGATGGTATGGATGACAGGGAAGTGGCACAGGTATCGTCATATGCAGAGGGTGTGGTGTGTGTGTTTGCCAGAGTCCTAGGCTGAGCCATTTGATTGACATCATGTGTGTGTGTTAGGGGGTTCTTTATTAAATGGCCTGTGTAGACGTGGTGTGTGTAGGTATGGAGGTGCCCTAGCTGTGTTGTTGATGTGTGTGTGTATGTATGCACAAAGTTCTGCCATGTGGCTGCCCTATACAGGTGTATGTTGGACAGCTGTGGACCATACATGGCAGGGTGTAGAGTTCACCATGTCCGGCCATGGACATGGAAACTGCGCCTGCCAGGGGTTGCATGGGCACCACCGGCACAAGCCAAGATATGGTACTCTCTCCTGAAGATGACAATTGTCCACTGGATCCACGTCCCTGTTGGTGTTGTGGTGTGGACAGCACCCCCCTGCAGTGCTGGTGCTGAGACTGCCACTACGGGAGTGGCCATGAGTTGTTGCATGTCCACGTAAACCTCCACCTGTTGGTGTTGCTGACCTATGTCCACATGGCCAATGCCCTACTCCCACCACATGCTATACCACAGACACCACACAGTCAAGGATTCCTACCATCTCACCCAACCATCTATCCATGACCTCTGCAAAATAACGATGGGCACCTGCAAGATCACAAATGTTGTCACAAACAGAAGGAAGAGTAGCCCTCTGGAGCCTCAGACTATCTCTGGTGTAACATTCCACACGTGCTTGTGCCTCCTGGATGGCCCAAAACATGCATCTGGTGACACCTGCTGTGGCACTTCTGCCAGGGGCATGATAGCCAGCAGCCCTCGTATAAGCACCCCTGTACATCTGTCTGTGTGGTACCTCACCGATCATCCGGCTATGGCTGCTGTGTACAGACACACTTGCCATAGTCCACACACTTTCCTGTCCCATGCCACCACCCACCAACTGTCCCTCATATATGGCCACTGGTGATGGGGTATGTATGGGCATTGTGACTGTGTGCAGGTATGGGTGGATAAAAGTGGGATGTCAACCAGTGGCATAGATTCAGACTCTGACAACCCTGCCTGTGCCTCACTATGCCTATCATCATTGTCAAAGTCTGTATGGACACTAACATCAGTTTGCCTGCAGAAGAGACCCTGACCCACTTCACTACCTGTGAGGGGCAGACAAGAAATGTAAATTAAGACCTGTACATTATGGTTTACTTCTACATGCATACACACTTACAGGTGAAGTGGCACAAACATATTACACAGATCTCAGTACCCAACAATTGACATGCATGACATATGGCACTCAATATCAGGCAGTGCAGCCATTCTAAATCCTGGTTACAAACAATATACATATTTGGGATTCACAAGTCATGTTAGTAGATGATGCCCTTTCTCCTGGGGCACACTTCACGCATGTACACATTAATGCTGTGCACTTGTAGAGCACACTGGCATGCACTGCACACTATACCTCACAATTATACAAATCATTGCTGAATGTGTTAGATGTGTAGCAGTTATGTTTGCTGTGTTCTTCACAGCCCCTATGTGTTTGTCTGACACATGACTGGGATGATATGGGGACGGATATCACTAATGAATGACTGACATTTGATTCTCAGATCTCATAATCATAAGTTGATGTATGTGCAATAACATCTGTGTACACTGATGACCTTCCAAGCCTCATGTGGATTTCAGGAGCATACACACCCCTGTTGACATGGCAGCCTCTTCTATGATATGAAATGGGGCCACATTACTGCAGTCAAAAACATTGCACACACCTGATATGTGACATAAGACCTATGCAAACCAATCCTGCATAAGATGACTGTCAGCCATGGAGATGCTGACTGAGATGTGTACCATATTGGGGGTGCATAACTGTGCCCACCCTAAAACCAATGGTTTGTTGAAGCACCTGCTAAGTGAAATACAGCAGTCACTATTCCTGGAAGGGGCACAGTACAATGGCACATCCTTGCCTTTGCATAATTAGTCTGTCTTCCCTACAAAGGTACCAGAACTCTGCCAGATTGCAAAGCCAGCTCATGTGCACAGCCTGTGGAAGTCACACAGGGACTTCAGTATTGCCGTGGAGTGTGTGTTATGTGCGGGCCAATTCATAACCTTGAATGTGTTAAGATACAGCCATTTTTAGCTAGCTTTGGATGTATGCTTCAGTTCACTGTTGTATTTGAAGTTGACACCCCTCCCCATCCTCAGCCTTATTGCAGATGCCTGACAACTGTGGCCCACATATGAGTGTTACTTTGCATTGCTCCACATTCACTCCACCATGTCTAATAGCCTACATTCAGGTAATGCACAGCAACCGTAAAAGTGTACACTGGCACCAGCAACCTTAAAGTTGAGGATGGTGCCCCTGATGTGATGTGAGCTGCTGCTTGTGCACCACACGTAACTTTAAGACTACTATCTGTAGGTTTGAGCCTTGGTCTCATGACACCATTACACATTGCAACACATGCCTTTGGAAGACCTGGGATCATATTTTACTACCTGTATGGAGGCCTGAATGATGTTTTTTGTAGGCTAAATCCCCCATCTACTTACCCTAACCCATAGGACACACTTATGCAGACTCCAGGTGACTGCTGATGCAGGTAATACACAGGCAGAACTTGCTAGACATTTGTGCAACTGCCTCAGTGTTGCTGCATGTATCTGGGTAGCCTGCCTCCCAGTTTGTACTATGTATTGTCATCTGTACTAGATTGCCATCTGTGTCTTGTCAACATCACTGTCATCCCATATTTAATACACCTCTAGATGACTGTCTGCACTATTTGCTATGGAATATACAATGGTGAGGTAATGTTATTTTACCCTACTCCTGACTACTTACTTTCAGATATGGGATCCATGTCATGCCTTGGAAGATGTCTGCAAGCCATGGCTGCCTGTGTTATAGGCAGCTGGCCAATTGTCATGAACATACTTCTCAGACAGCTGACCATTACATGGTGTGACATAGAGGTCTGTACTTGATGGCAGGTGTGTACTGCAGAAGAGTGAATGCTGTCAGTACATCACACGCTGCCTCCACAATATGTTAATTGGAGTGTGTGCACACGTGCTTCCAGTGTATTGTAAGGTTTATAAACCCCATATTTGTTGTCCTAACATAGGATTCTATTTTATACATTAGTTGCACATGTTAGGTGCACATTACGGGTTGTAAAAGGTGTGGCATGTGTAATTGTGCTCTGTCATTGTATATATCTAGAAGAGTTGACACCATCATAGGGGTATGTACACTGTTGTATTGACTGTATGAGCGTTAGGCTTCATACATGTCCCTACTGTAGGCCATTTGTCCCACCATTTGGCTTGCCTCTGTCCACACATCTTGTACTGATGGGTTGTGAGGTATACTGCAGGACTCCTACCTACCCTTCACCTTGGTGACCACTGTGATGCTGTGCAGTTAACACCACAAAACTGATCATGTACATCATGCATTATAGGTAGGTGTGATAAATGTGTACAGGGCATATAGCATGGCCTTAACATGGCCGGTGAATTGGTAAACATGAACAAAATAACCCCACACTCAGCAGCCACAGGCTGCTGTCCCACTTGTATACCTCAGGGACCTACATAGTTATGGGAGAGAGGTAATTTCAGTAGCCACCCATGTGGTATTGCTACAGGGTGGAAGCAGCATTTCAGAACATTAATAGAACAAACAGTAATACTACAGAATATGCAGCCCAACACCATAGATGTGCACATCTGTGCATTACTAAACTGCAGATTCTCTACAGAGAGAAATGTAGAATCAACACTATTCTAGTTATGGGCACTGTGGCCTTACCTGCATGCTCCTCAGACATTGGTTGTGTGCCACACACCTCAACAATGCTGGGTTCTGCTTCATGGTGGGTGTGCCAGGCGGTGCACCAAGGCTGGCAAGGAGTTGTTCCATATGTGTCAGTGGGAGCTGGATGGCTGCACCTCCACATGTGGCTAGCCATTCCCTTGCTACAGCAACTGCTCAGTTCCGTGCATGATGCAAAATGTTGCTGGCACAATGACGGACTTGCTCATAATGCCAGTTCTGTTGTCCAGCATCATTCACCCTGTGGACCAGTTCTTCTCACAGGGCTGTTCGGTCACGTAGGGCTTCTGTGCCACATCTGAACAGGACATCATACTGCTGTATGAGATACTGAATGATTACATCATTCTCCAATGAAGTAAAGGCTGGTAGTCTTCCTCGTGACATGGTAGCTGGAAGACATAAACAGGAGAAAAGGTTACATGATCTCATATGGTTGTCTACTTGCACATTAACAAAGAATATTACTTGACAATATTCTAAACTGCAACCTAACCCTATAATCAGCTGTCATTACACTCCTGGCCTTGACCTATCTTATTCCACCCAATGTTGCACAGTTAAATGCATAATCCACTATTCTCCATTCATTTCTGTGTATAGGGATGACAGTGGCCATTGTCCATATGGATGGTGGCAAGTCTGTGTTTGACTGTAGTGTGTGATGGAGCTGTGAACACATGCCTTTATTCAGGTAAAAGGCAGAGAGTGCAGACAGTGATGTTCTCATGGCCCAGGGAGACTTGCTGTTGTTGCCTTCAGTAGGCATTATGTACATGTTCACCATTGATGAGGGGGTAGTGTATTTGATGTGCATATCCCCCTATAGAATTTGTGTGGACAGGGTGGCACTGTTCCCACCTAACCTGTGTGATGGATGATGCCTACATCCATGGCATGTGCGTATGAGGTATGCTTTATCCCCAGTACAGGTTGAATTGTGTTGTTGCCTCTGAGACTGACTACATATGTGGAGACACTCTGTTGCAATTGTCTTTGGTGGTGTGGATATGTCTGATTTATAGTCATAATCATCCTTACACAACATCAGCTGTGAACATATATGCTTGCTGAGATAAAGCTGGACTTGCCTCCACTTTGTTGGCTGGCACCTATGTGTCCCTGTACAGCCAATCTAGCATCCTATTATGTGCTTTGTGTATCGCTGGTGTCCACCAAGGAGGATTATTCTCTCCTTGATGTAGGCTACTTTTACAGGTCGGGTACTGCTGATTGCATATAACTACAGTGGATATGAAGTGTACACACCCCTGTTACAATGCCTGGTATTTGTGCATTTGGAACATGACACCACAAAAACTAATTTCAAAGAAATTTACATCTATAATGTGACCTCTATCCTTTACAATTCGATGTAAAACATGACAATCGGGTCTGTGAAAACATATGTGAAATAACAATCAGTACAATAAGCCAGTTGAATGAGTGCACACACCCTTAAAGTGATATGTTGTGTAAACACCTGTTGAGATACCTAGAGCATCCATTTGTTTTGGTTTGCACACTCAATAGAATTGTACAAGTTATGGGTCACATTTGGGGTGTGGAATATTTTTAAAAGATTATCTGTGGTCTAATTGTCATACAGCATGCAAACCTGGCATTCCAACAGGGGTATGTATGCTTTTGATATCCACTGTATATAGGTGTTGCTATAGCTGGTAGTGTTAGGCATGGGCAATGGGTCATAACACAGATGAACACTTCACTGATTACTACATGATAATCATGCCGATTGTAGTACCCATATCAGTGTCAGGGCAATGCAACAAGCAGTAGCTGTACACATGTATTTCTGCTGTATGCACTGACACTGATATTACACACATGTGCAACATGCACAGCCTATTTTTCTGACTGTTTGTAACCCATGGTATCAGTTTTGGGCCTTCCAGCTGGACATACACATACATACATGTGCCCAGGGGATACCTGGTATACATTTGTGTTCTGTGTTAGTATGGCACACTGTATTCACAGTCTTGCTAATCAGCCATACTTCTCAGTCGGTTATACCCACAGGACTTCAGGACAAAGACCCACATCAATGGTTGACAAAAGTAACACCAATATTGATACCATATTACTCTAGCTGCAACATACATATTTAAGTTGATTGCACATTAGCCTTTGACACCACAGTGATAAACTGGAAGATGCCCAACAGTCATGACTACACTATTATGTTATGTTGTCATTGCTGGAAGACTTGCCACTGGTTTGGGTGACATAGCTCAAGTATATGTGTGTGTGTGTGTCTACAGATATCAGTCACAAATGTGCTTATTGACGAGCAGAACACTGTACAGTTGAATGTTATTAATTCAAGATATCACATGCAGTTTGGCACACATGTCTGCAACAGTACTGTGCTATGCATATGCCCTATATATGTCTCTTAGCTTTCCAAGATTAAACATATATCATGCTCATATTCACAGGTAACATATGGATATGGACAACACCCCATTAACTGGCCTAGCAGTGGCACAGTCACAACTGTTTTACAGATACTCTAGTGGTTGGCAAATGTGAGCTGTCCTTTCCCAGGGTGAGTGAGGCTCCTGTGCTATGATACCAACCTCTCAAACTCTTAGAACATCACATGTGGACAAAGCCTAACATGATGAGGGGGGGTACATAGGGACATATCATACATATTCTTGTTACAGAGTTATTATGTTTTTAGCATAATACAGTTTGCATTACTGTGACTGTTCTGAAGGATGTGTAGCCTTACAGTCAAGTATTTGACATTACTTCATCACTCCAGTCCTCAGCTATTTGTCAGCAGGTACAGATGTCAAGAGGAACAGACATAAAAGTCTGAGTTCAAAATCTGGACATTCTGTGAAGATTTCTACAGTTGACAAGTATGGCTGTGATGTCTCCCACTGCAGACAGAGCCATATGCTATGGCCATAGCAGTTGTACAGCAGGGCATCAGTACAGCAAGTTTTGCTGGCACATATACATTTTTCAAACTCAGCTATCCCATTATTACAGACCAAGTACTTAAATGTTTCACATACCTTTTTGTTTTGGGGGGGGGGGGGTTGTTGTATATTCCAACCTAAGTGTTCTGGTTTTTCTGGTTTAGTTGTTGTCTCGCTCTGTGTCATTTTCTCTCCCTCTCTCTATCGGTCTCTCTCTCTTTCGCTTTCTCTCTCTCTCCATCTGTAGTACAGGGATTGAGTGGGTTTGATTAACTGACAGCATGGCTTTTGTAGGTGATGGTCATGACCAGGTGATGGCCTATGCACCAATCGGTGTTCCCCACTTGCTAATTGCATGCAGTGTAGCTGTGTAGTTCCTCCAATAGCCAATGTCATGGCAACCCACTCTTATAAATGTGTACTTCCTGTGGTCGTTGTCCCTTTACAGTGCCTATAAGGAACAGATCCTTTCTGTGTGTGGGCATCAGTGTTACAGACTGCAGGTGATAATATCTCTTACAACATGACATGTGGACATATACCAACTACACGTTTATGTAAGGTTTCAGTAGGAACAGAGTGTGAGTATCGCTGTTATATGCTTTGAATACTGCTAGTTTAACAGGGTTGGTGTGTACATGCTAGTTCTGCATAGCTTGCAGTCTGACAACATTATGTGTCTGCATAGCTCTCAACTGTAGGGCTATCCACATAATTACCAGGGTTTGGGCCACTCTGTTTAGTGTCTTCCCCAAAGAGGTGCCCTTGACAAATCATTGCCATACTCTGTTGACTGCTATCAGTAACTGGAAACATGCATTAGTGTTTGTGACTTCATATTCTTCAGGAAGGATATATTGCAAACAATCATGTAACACTAGCAACTTTCACAGTGTATGAGTGCAATATATTGAATATGGCCCTGTGTTTGGCCCTATGCCCCCCACTTATATACCAGGCTTTGTCCATATGTCACGCAGTAAGAGGTTGATAGGTATGGGCTATCATTATTTACTGCTGACATTCCTGCTCTCATCCCAGTGATGTTGTGGACTCCCACTCATGTTGTGGGGTAGTGGCCATAAATATGGGCCATAGGCTAGACACGTGTGACCGTGTACAGTCAAGAGGTCAGTGTATAGTAAATACTGTTATATACCCATGCAACACATTTTAGGAGGGGTACATGTTTGACTCTTAGGCTATTAGCACATGTGAGAGATATTACTAATAAAACATAAAAGGTATGTAACTGTATTTTTGATACTATGGTGATGGGGACAGTGGTGGGTTAGAGGTTACTGTTTGACACACAGTCTATCAGTTTGATAGACCAGTTTGAAGTGAAGCATTGTTATGCAAAGGATCAAATTACATTTTAACATTTGATACTTTTCCCACTAGGTGGTTAACTGAGGAGTGTAATTGGAGGCTATTGGCTTAATCATGTAAATGAGTGTTGATTGATTTTTATATTCAAGGCAAGTGTGTTTTGCACTACTTTACTACTTGAAGGTGTCTGATACTTTGTGTTTGCTTACTTTATAGAATAAAAAAATATAGAATAAAAAAATATAGAATAAAAAAAATAACCAACAGCTAAAAGCAGCTTAGTACAAAAATCAAGAAAATATTCCACAAAAACCAAGCTGCTACCAAGACTGATAAAAACAAATAAGAATTGATTCCAGAGGATAAGCACTTTCACACTTAGTGCTTCATCAGATCCATAAAAACATCAGAAAAACACATCACCTTATATAATACAAAGGCAATCAATTAACCAATCAAATATAGGCAGCAATTACTGATGTATGCTTCACTTTTTAATGTAGGTTTTAAAGGTACAGATCAATTAAGCCTAGGCAGCTTATCTGCCTGCAGCCTCACAATCCACTTAGCTTCAATATTCTCTAGTCACCCTTCTCTTGCTAACATGTACAAGTTGCAAGACACTGAATACAAAGGAATGCCTAGGTGCCAAAGAAATATGTTTGGCTAATGCATTTAATATGTTCACAAGTTTAATATCCCCCATATGCTGCAAAATGCGTTCATTCAGCATTCTGTCTTGCCCACATAGAACCATGTACACAACCTACACCTAGCAAAATAGATCAAGCCTTTAGACCTACAATCTGTATAAAAGAATGGTTTAAAAAAATAATCAGTAGTAGGATGCTGAAATTCTTGTAGCACAGAAATAGAGCTACAGGCTTTACATTTTCTACACATGCAAGTGCCAAGACGATTAGAGGCAGGCAAAGAAGCATGATATGATTTATAACAAAGTTGTCTCTTCGGGGAAAAATTATTCCTGAAGACATAATGGGGTTTAACACCCATAATATCTTTAACTTTCTCATCAGAAAGCAAAATGGGCCAAAACTTACTAACAACATTACACATTTGATGAATATTATTACCATAAGTAAGGGATAATCTCACATTAGTATTGGTATTAACAAGGACATTTCTTTTATATGGAGTGTAAGTTCAATGAAAAAATGGTTGACCTCTGTCTGAACACATTACTCTAGCCATATTCAGACTATTCTACAATGACTGTTCATTGTAACTTCTCAATAATAAATCTTCCTTAATGCCTAGCATGGCTTCATGGCATTGAACATCATCAGTATGTAAACGTGACATATGCAAGTATTGTCCTGTAGCAATATTCTTAAAAATATGCTTGGGATGCATAATATTAAAGTACAAATGTGCATTCTTTCTACATTCCTTCCTTTAAAGAGAACTGGACAAAATGCCATTATTCAATGTGATCATAGTATCCAGAAACTCAGTTGTTCATAGGTTCATAGGTAGGTACTAGGCTATTGGCCCTAGGGCCTATATAAGCCTAGCCAAAGGTACCCTGGCTTTCGCCACCCAAGAAAATTATTTTCCTGTGCCACTGTCGAGCAGAGCCACAGAAGTGTTCCCCAGGGTGAATTTCCTATCTCCCATCCAAATCATCAAGATTTTTCTTGAACAGTGCTAATGAGGAGCTTTGTTTGATATAGATAGGTAGTTTGTTCCAGAGTATGGGAAGTCTCTGGGACAGGAATCTATCCCTCCAACATGTTCTGTTTATTGTGGTGATGAGGTTTAGGTGACTAGAGTGTGTAGCTCATAGGGATTGGGATTTCTTTAAGTGGAGCATGTCTAAAAGCTCTGGGTTTGACATAGCTTTGTGTGTTAGGCAGAGATCGCCTCTGAGTAGGCGATATGCAACAGAGTAAAGCTGCAGTTTTTTGAGACAGTCTGCATAGGGCATCTCTTTGAGGCTGGTAATCCTCTTTGTGAGGTATTTCTGTGGCCTTTCCAGTTATTGTAGATGTCTTGTCAGGTGCATACCAAAAGGGGCATTGTACTCTATAATGGGTCTAATGAGTGATGAGTAGAGGGGAACAATGACCTCTTTTTTCCTGGATGAGAAACCTTTTGTGATGAGGTGTGCCACATAGAAGGATTTCCTGACTACTGTGGTGATGTGATTATCAAAGGAGAGACTACTGTCTACCTGTGTCCCAAGGTCTCTTATCACACTTTCAGTGTTAAGTAGACTACCACCCATGTGGTAGTTCATGGGTACTGAGATTTTACCAAAAGGAATGACAATGCACTTTTTGGCACTGAGCTTGAGGCCATGGCTTTGACACCAGGCATCTGTCTCAGCAAGGCCCTTTTATAGGATGCCCACATCTTTTGGAGTTTTGATTATGGCTCCTAGTTTTCAGTCATCTGCGAACTTCATTAGCCAAAGACCTTCTGTGTTGGCCTGTACTTCAGAGAAGTAGATACCAAACAGGAGAGGACCCAGGACTGAACCCTGTGGTACTCCACTTGTCACTGGTCTGAAGCTGGATTTGGAGTCTGCTACTTTCACAGTGTGGGTTCTGTCAGTGAGCCAGTTGGCAACCCATCTTGTGACATAGGGATTTATACCTAGTTTAGTGAGTTTATCTATAATTCCAGAGTGGGGGATGGTGTCAAAAGCCTTGGCGAGATCTAGATAGGCTGTGTGAACCACCTTACCCTCATCTACAGCTTTGGTGACTGCTTCAAAGAAGTCTATCAGGTTTAGGAGACATGATCTGCCTTTTACAAACCCGAACTGGGTGGGGTCCTGAGTTTGGAGATTACCAATGTCATTGTTTATAAGTTCCATGATGATACACTCCATAGCCTTGCAGACCAGGCTTGTTAGGCTAATGAGCAGTAGTTTCCCGGATCTGTGGTGGCTCCCCGTTTGTGGAGTGGGATAACTGTCACTGTGCGCCATTCTGTGGGCACATAGCCTGAAGTGAGGCTATGATTGAAGATGGTACTTAGGTGGGGTGCCAGTTCATTCTGTAGTTCATGTAGAACACAGCCTGGGATGTCGTTAGGTCCCATTGATTCTGTGTTCTTGGCTTGGGATAGTGTGTTTTTAACCTGTGCAGCCATGATTACAGGAACTTTGCATTCTTCTGGTATAGAGATGGGCCCTTTAGGGGATGACAGAGGGGTAAAGTTAGCACTGAACCTATCTGCCAGGATGTTGGCAATATCCGTTGGTTCTGTATATTTAGTACCATTGTGCTGTAACTCAGATCAGATCTGAGTGTTGCCATTGAGATTCTTGACATAGCTATAGAATGCTTTGTGGTTGTCTTTAGAGTCAGTGGCAATTTTGTTTTCATAACTAGCTTTGGAAGATTTTATGAGGGATCTCAGCTTCGTACTGAAGCTGACCAGGGAATTTCTCCAATCATGCGATTTTACTCTTTTTTGCAACAGTTTCTTTCTTCTGTTGTAGAGTTTGTTTATGGCAGGGGACCACCAGATTGACTTCCTTTTTTTGGAGGATAGCATCTTGGTTCTGTTAGGGATTGCATGATCCATGCACTCATGTAAGGGCTTATAAAGTGCATTTGTGTAGGATTCAGCAGTCATACCTCTATTGTCCATCAGCATGGGTGTCGTGAAGTTTGCCACTTCTGTCTTAAGAAGCATGAAGTTGGCTTTGGAGAAATTTTTTACTGTGGTTTCCCTAATGGTGGGTGAGGGAGGGATGTGGATGTCTAGGGTGATTAGCTTATGGTTGGATCTGACCAACAAGGAATTGACATCTGGTGTGGAGCATTGGTTGTCCATGTTGTTAATAACCAGGTCTAGGATATTGCTGCCCCTGGTGGGGGTGTGGATAAGTTGATCCATGGCATTGGAATTTATGAATTCCAGAAAACATTGAGCACAATAGTTGGTACATGAGTAGTTTTCCCAGTTAATGGTAGGGTAGATGAAATCGCCCATTATTAGGGTGTTAGGTTGTACCCTAATAGTTTCCAGTGTATTAAGAAATGAGGAGTGTGAATCCTGGGGCATGGTGGGGGATCTTTAGCAAGCTACAATTTGGATTGTGGTCTTGCCCAGAGTTAGTTGCACTTGGATAATCTTGGATGCATTATGCTGAGCAAATAGCCTGGAGTTGTGGATTTCCTTAATGAATATGGACACACCTGCACCTTTAGTGTTTCGGTCCAGGTTAGGTGGCCAAAAGGTGTGGTATGAATTATAGCCTGGTAATGCACGGGTACTCTTTGGAGCCTTGAACCAGGTCTCTGTCACTGCACAGATGTTGATGTTCTCCATTTTAAGGAGTGCCTCAAGAGAGTGCATTTTGAGGTTTAGACTTCTAGCATTGAGTAGCAATACCCTCAGCTTCTTCTTGCCTGTACCTGTTAGGGTGATGAATTTGTCTTTTGAACCTTGCCTAAAAAAGGCACTATAGGGGTAGCTAGAGCCTTAGCCAGTATCCAGAATCCCAGGGGCGACAGGTGCAGGCCATCTCTGGCAAAGCATCATGGCTTGTCGATCATGTCATCCCAGGCAGACAGATACTGGATCCCCTTAGAATGACACCAGAAGCTTAGCCAATTGTTGAAGTCAATCATTTTGTCCTTGTACTGTGGTATTATTCTGGGTGATGGCAGGATGCTACTCAGGGCTAAGGTCATAACTGCCTGGGTTACAAGATCAGACAGCTCCTCCATGTCCCTTTTCATGTAGTCCAAGGAAGTACATCTTAGGTCATTCACACCAACATGGACAATGACAAAGTCATATTTGTACTTGTTGTGGAGTGACCTCAGTGCATGCATTATGTGGTGGATCCTGGCACCCGACAGGCAGCTGACAGTAATTTTCTCCTTGTTTAGCCTGGTGAGTGGAACATCAGTGTGCCTGACTATAGCGTCACCTTTGACTAGAGTGTTGGGTACGTTGTTATGCCTTATGGGCTGTGATTGAGTGGCACACTGAGTTTGTGGGCTATGTGTCATTTGGGTTGTGTTGGGGGGTGGAGGTTGCTTGTGTTTCTGCTTTGGAGGTCCCTGTTACTTGGGCAGGTTTTTACTGAGAGCCTCCGTGAATGTAGGTGTGTGTTTTGTGTTTCTATGTGTGAGTTTTGGTGGTGTAGGTTTTGAGGGACTATGTGCTGAGTGTTGTATGGTGCAAGTGTTTACCTTCTCCTCTTGACTGTCTAGTCCAGTCTTGGGTGAAGAGAGCTTTGCTTCCAGTTTGGCTATATAAGTGCATCTCTCACAGGTTGTAGTGTTGGGTGGTAGGAGGAGAGGGTTGTCTGTGTACATGAGGCAATTACTGCATTGCCCCAAGATGCCCAGATTCATCAGGTAGACAGGAGAAAACACTGGGGGCTGACCCTTAGACATGCCTGTATAGTTGCTTATTTGTTAAGTACTAGAAACTGTTTTTCTCTAGACAGTGAGGAAAGCTGAGTGCTGTAGTAATTTGTAGCTTATTTAGTGCTTACAATAAGTTCTGAACAAGTGCTGAAACAAAAAACTGGCTAGTTCTAAGAAACAAAATTAAGCTGTGTGTGAATGACTCACAAAAATTTAAAACAGCTGCTGGTGGATTCAAGATATTGTACAAACCTCATAAGGTCTGGGACTGAACCATGCCACAAAATAAAAATGTCATCCACAAAACATTTAAAGTACAAAAGGCTGAAGGTAACCTCATAACCACAGAGGACTACCATGCGTACCCAGTCCGCCAACACTAGGTTGGCGTAACTGTTAGCACATGGAGTCCCCATGGCTACTCCAACCTCCTGTCTATAAGCTAAATCACCAAATAGAAACACATTGTTACAAAGCACTACCTCCATTAATGCTCCTAAACAGTCTATGAAATCCAATGGGTAGCCAGCATTCTCCCTTAAAAAACTCTTAAGTGACGGTATGCCCAAATCATGTGAAATAATTGTAAAGAGAGTTTGGATGTCCATACTAACTAAGACGACATTCTCATCAAATACACCATAGCCTCTAACAAACTCACCCAAACTACTCAAGAAATGCTCAGTGTCCCTTAAAACAGCCATCGCTTTCTCAAGTGGCTTTTTAAGTTTCCCCTCCAAGAAAATTGAGATAAATTCAGTAGTCCAACCCCTGCCTGAGACTATCAGTCACAGGGGAGGGTCAATAAGGGTCTTATGAACTTTTGGTAAACCATGTATAAATGGAATTAAGGGTTCAGTCACTAACATAAAATCATAAAGTGCCCTATCAATTGCTTGCTCCATCAAGTCATAAAGACAATTATGTACATTAGCAATAATACACGTTAATTGATTCTCAGTCAAACATTCATATGTAGAAACATCACTAAGCAAAGTTGTCATATAAAAATCATACTTTTTACTTTCTAGGACCACAATTGAACCCCCCTCATCAGCTGGACATATAGTGAGTTCATTATTAGTCCGTAGCTCATTCAATGCCTTAAACTCAGCACTAGTTAAATTATAAAAGTTATTCTTTTTTAAGTCAGTACATAGCAGCTCCGTTTCCACAGTTCTAGAGAAAGTCTCGAGTACAGGTGGCAGCTGTGGAATGAAAGTACTTGTACATTTAGGCTGAAAACCATTATTCGCAGCCATAGAATTAGTATTATCACCATAAAGTAGCTTAAGAGCTACATTCCATGTAAAAAGTTTCATATCAAGCAATGCATCCTCAATACATACAGACTGTGAAGGCACAAAGCTGAACCCTCTATTCAATACACTTACTTGTTCAGTAGACAACGGAATGGATGATAAATTAAAAATCAACGAAGAGCTTTTTCTGACTGCTCTCCTCCATTATAGAATCATTCTGCATGGACGGTTTCTGCTTCTTCCGTCCTATACTGGTGTGCCGCCCCCTGCTGAAGGTTTGCGGCTGTTTGAAGGGAGCCAGAAAATTAAAAAAAATATTCTCAAGAGAAGATGCACTGCTGTCTTTAGGTCTTGCACCCAAAATGACCCCTGATGTACTAGCAGAGCTAGCAATAGAAATCGAAACCATCATGGTTCACAGTAGGATGCTCCACAGAATTCAAAACTTCCGAAACTTGATTTACTTGTGGCTGTAGGGTAAAAGTAGGTGAACATAGTGGCTGTTCAGCCCCCAGTTGTGATGACTGATTACTGGGTGCAGCAGAAGTCCATTTGGACACAAGAGGCCATACAAAAATATCACCCTTCTTAAAATCAGCCATATCTCTGGCCAATTTACATTTTTTGATGATTTGCTGTCTATCATCAAATGCTAGTACATTCATCAATACAGTGTCAATTTCAGCCATAAAAAGTGGATTGGAAAACTTAATAAACAGTTCATTCTGCATGCTCTCAAGCTTTCAAGTTAATTCTCTCTCATATGGTGCAAAAAAACTCATTTAAGAGCTGCATATAATTAAAACTTAATTCAACATTAAGCAGCTGCCATCTTTTTAGAGGAATGGAGTATGTATTGCCGTAAGTGGGCATGCGGAGAACCTGCAAGCCCCTAGATATAACCTTATGATGAAGATATGCCTCCATATGGGGGTGCTGCCATTGCATGCACTTTAGTTTGTACAAATCATTCTCAAAGTTTTTAAGCAAATCTTTAAACATACCCCATTCATTAGGTTCAGCTGTTGGTGCCTCTTCAGAAAAAACACAGTCCAGAAGAGGATTGCTTAAAATGATGCTGTTGAGACATACCATTGCCTGGACGATAACCAAGTTCAATATCCACTTGCTCAGCCATGTGCTGCAGCTTACACACAAAATTAAAATGTAAAATGCTTTTAGCTGTTGGTTATATTTTTTATTCTTCATTTAATTTTGTGTGCAACCAGCAGCACATGGCTGAGCAAGTGTCTTGCAACTTGTACATGTTACAAAGAGAAGAGGTAACTTTAATAATAGACTAGAGAATATTGAAGCTAAGTGAATTGTGAGGCTGCAGGCAGATAAGCTGCCTAGATTTAATTCATCTGTACCTTTAAAACCTGCATTAAAAAAGCGAAGATGAGAATGCATTTTTTTTTGCATTTAGTTTAAGACCATGACTTTGGAACCAATCATTTATCTGTGTAAGTCCCTCTTGCAGGATGTTAACATTATTTGGGGACTCAATGACTGCTCCCAGTTTGCAGTCACTGGCAAACTTTGCCAGCCACAGACCTTTAGTTTTTACCTGCACCTCAGAAAAGTAGATTCCGAATGCACAGAGTTACCTTCATCTAGGTCTTTGGTGACTGTCTTGAAGAAGTCCACCAAGTTTAACGGACATGATCTCTCTTTGACGAAGCCAAGCTGGATGGGGTCAATTGTTTGGAAATGTCCTATATTATTATTGATAAGGTCCATAATGGTTCACTCTATGATCTTGCAGACAAGGCTGGTCAAGCTAATAGGTCTATAACACCCAGGTTCAGTGGATGTACCCCTTTTGTGCAAAGGGATGACTGTAATTGTTTTCCACCCCTCTGGGACAAACCAGTGCTTAGGCTGTGATTGAAAAGAATACCCAGTAGTGTTGCTAATTCCTGTTTTAACACATGCAGAACACAGCCTGGGATGTCACCAGGTTCCATACAGGCTGTGTTTTTGGCCTTGAATAGGGCATTTAAGACTTGTTCCTTCGAAACGCTAGGCAGTGGCAAGGTGATGGGGTTGCTTAGGGGTATGTGTGGCAGGGACAGGGGAGTGAAATTTTCACTAAACCTGTCAGCCAGCAGGTTTGCTCCATCCACAGGTTATGTATATGTACTACCATTGACTACACACTCGGTACAAATCTGGGACTTTCCTTTAAGGTTGCGGATATAAGTAAAGAATGCCTTATGGTTGTCCTTAGTTTGGGAGGCTAAATTCGGATTTGTAGTTAGCTTTGGAAGACTTCACAAGAAGTCTTATATGCTTGTTTAAGCTGAGGAGGGAGTGCTCCTAGTTTAGAGACATCCCCCTCTTGCTTTTAGAGAGTGATTTCTTTCTCTTATTTTATAGCCTGTTACTAGCAGATGGCCACCAAGCAGGTTTGTTTTTCCTTGAATATCTTACTTTGGTCCTGTCAGATACAGCTAAGTCAATACAATCATGTAGATGCTCGTATAAAGGATAAATATCCTTTTAATCTGTGAGGGGGGCTATAAAGCTATTTATGTAGTCCCTTAAGAGGATGCAAATGGCCTTGGAAAGTTTTTTAGTCTAGTTGCTGCTAAGAGGGGGGTGGGATCTGATACTATAGTTACTTCTAACGAGAATGATTTATGGTCAGTGGGCAGGCTGTATACAGATGAGGCCATTAACATCTCTGGATGTAATACTGTGCAGTAATGTCATATGTAGATGTCCCGGCTGCATAATGTCCATATAGAGCAGTGTGAGAATTCATAAGTGCACACGGCCATCTTCTAGTTGCATGCTCCTTTGCACTGTAGTGAGGAAGACTATTCAGGATGATGTGCAGCAGCAGCTTCCTGCTCATACTGCTGTCCAGGTAATTAATAGAGTATAATGAGCCACAAGTACTAGTATGAACCTTTTATTTAGACAATAAAAAAATGTATGGTATGTTTTCATTATTTCTAAGCAAGGTAAGAGCTTCCAAGGACAGTAAACACGATAACAATAACAGTTTAAATACATTGCTGATAAATGACACTGGAAATAATGAGCAGTCCCAATTGGTTAGAAGTATCTACAATAAATTACCAATTAAAAGGCTTGAAAAAAAAACATGTCATTTGAAATAAACTTAAATGGTATTAACTTCAACATGATTTTAATAATGCCTTTCTCATTTAAACCAGGGTATTTAAAAGCATTAGACATGATCTGTCAGATGTGGTCATGTCTCTCTAGAAGAACATTTATATTCCCTCCCCTAAAACCACTTCTAAATTTTTTTCAAAGAGAACAAATGTGAAGCTGTTAAAAAAATATGTGCATCACCGTTCTTGTATAGATCATTCCTAATTGCTTTCTCTCTTTCTCTCTTTCTTCATGCATCTAATATGTTCAGTTGCTTTCAGTTTTTATTTTGTACAAGTTTTTCCTGTGTAAAAGTAGTCACGCACTGCACATTTTGAATGACATGATTGGCCTCAAAGTATATCTGATTTCAACCCCAACAGTTCTGTCAGAAAATAGATACATAGGCTCATAGGTTCAAAGGTGTGCACTAGGCTAATGTCCACAAGGGCCTTTTAAGCCATTCCATGCATCCCAAATCTCTTACATGCTATAGTACCCTTGATAAGTGTAAGCAGGGGCTTGGGAGTTGAAACATTATAAGCAGAGACCTAGGGACCTGGGAGATAAACCATCTGCAGGATGCCTGTGTCCATTAGAAACATAGGTGCCAAAGCAGGGATTAATTTCCTGTTCCCATCCAATTGTCCAGGTTACACTTGAATTGCGTTAGGGAGGAACTCTGCTTCACATGGATGAGGACCCTCATGGATAGTCTGGTAGTCTCCTGGATACATACCTGTCTTTTAGCAGGTCCTATTTATATCACAGGCAAGGTTTAAGTCTTTAGAATGGGTAATTCTAGTGCAGTTTGTTTTTCAGATATGCAGGGGGTCCACCAGAGTGGGGTCTGTCAATGCCCTGTATACCAGGCATAGATCTCCCTTCAACAGCCAATAGGAGACAGAATATACATATTACATATGCCCTGTATTGTTTTAGTGAGGACCCTCAGTGGATGTCCCAGATGTTGTAAGTGCATGATTAGTTAACATACCAAAGGGTCATTGTACTCAGTGATAGGTCTGATGAATGCTGAATACACTGGAAAAGTTTCCTCCTTGGAACTAGATGCAATACCTTTGTTTATAAGTTGTATAACATAGAATTATTTCTGCACTACTCTAGACATGTGATGGTCAAAGGCAAGAGTAATATCTACATGTGTCCCAAAGTCCTTGACTACCCTTCCTATAAAACATTTATATTGGTTGGAGATTCTTTGACTACTCCTAATTTTCAATCATCTGCAAATTCAGTGAGCCAGAGGCTGTTGACATTGGATTTGACTTCAGAGAACAAAATGCCAAAATGAAACAGTACCAGAACTGATCCCTGAAGGATTCTGCTTGGAACTGGTCTAATTGTAGAGGTTGACTCCCCAGTTCTAGCTTCCTGGGTCCTGTCTGTGAGCCAGCTGGCTATCCACTGAGTGATATAAGGGCTTATAGTTAAGCTCTTGAGTTTATTAATAATGCATGAGTGGGGCATTGTGTCAAATGATTTGGCTAAGTCAAGGTAGGCAGTGTTCATAGGTTCATAGGTTCATAGGTTCATAGGTTGGTACTAGGCTATCAGCCCTAGGGCCTATACAAGCCTAGCCATAACAATTCCCTGGCTATTTCTTCCCACATTATTTACTTTCCTGGACCCCTGTCTAGCAGGGCGACTGACGTGATCCCTGGGGTGAATTTACTTTCTCCCATCCAAAAGTCAAGGTTCCTCTTGAAGAGGTTCAAAGAGGCACTCTGCTTGACATGTATGGGCAATCTATTCCAGAGTCTGGGGAGTCTCTGGGTCAGGAACCTATCCCTCCAGCATGTTTTGTTTATTGTGATGACAAGGTTCAGATCCCTGGAGCGTGTAGCTCTGAGGGATTGGGATTTCTTTAAGTGTAGCATGTCCAACAGCTCTGGGTTTGACATGGCCTTGTATGTTAAGCAGAGATCGCCTCTGAGTAGACGATATGCGACAGAGTATAGCTGGAGTTTTTTAAGGCGGTCAGCATAGGGCATCTGCTTTAGGCCTGTGATTCTTTTAGTGAGGTATTTCTGAGGCCTTTCCAGTTGTTGCAGATGTCTTGAGAGGTACATACCAAATGGGGCGTTGTATTCTATAATGGGTCTAATGAGGGATGAGTACAGTGGGACAATGACCTCCTTTTTCTGGATGAAAAGCCCTTTGTGATGAGGTGTGCCACATAGAAGGATTTCCTGACTGTTGTGGCGATGTGGTTATCGAAGGTGAGACCACTGTCCACCTGTGTCCCTAAGTCTCTTATCACACTTTCTGTGTTTAGTGTACTGCCACCTATATGGTAATTCATGGATACATGTTTTTTCCCAAAGGGGATAACAATACATTTCTTGGCATTGAGCTTGAGCCCATGGCTCTGGCACCAAGCATCTGTTTCTGTAAGGCCCTTTTGTAGAGTATCCACATCATTTGGGGATTCAATAATGGCTCCCAGTTTGCAGTCATCTGCAAACTTTGTTAGCCAGAGTCCCTTAGTGTTGACCTGTACTTCAGAGAAGTAGATGCCAAACAAGAGCGGCCCCAGGACTGAACCCTGAGGTACTCCACTTGTCACTTGTCTGGAGCTGGATTTGGAGTCGGCTACTTTTACAGTGTGGGTTCTATCAGTAAGCCATTTAGCAACCCATTGGGTGACATAGGGATTAATACCCAACTTAGTAAGTTTATCTATGATTCCAGAGTGGGGGATGGTGTCAAAGGTCTTGGCAAGGTCTAGATAGGCTGTGTGGACCACCTTACCCTTGTCTATGGCCCTGGAGACTGATTCAAAGAAGTCAATCAGGAGACAAGATCGGCCCTTCACAAACCCAAACTGGGTGGGGTCCAGTGTTTGAAGGTTGCCAATGTCTTTGCTTATAAGTTCCATGATAATACGCTCCATGGCCTTGCAGATAAGGCTTGTCAGACTGATGGGACGGTAATTTCCGGGATCCAAGGTGGATCCCCCCTTGTGGATTGGGATAACTGTAGCTCTGCGCCACTCAGTGGGCACAAAACCTGAGGTGAGGCTATGATTAAACATGGCACTTAGGTGAGGTGCCAGTTTATATTGTAGTTCATGTAGTACACAGCCCGGGATGTCATCTGGTCCCATGGATGCTGTATTCTTGGCTTTAGAGAGTGTGTTTTGTACCTGTGTGGCTGTTATTACTGGAATTTTGCAATCTTCCGGTATTGAGATGGGCCATTTAGGGGGTGAGAGGGGGGTGAAGTTGGCACTGAATCGATCTGCCAGGATATTGGCAATATCCTTTGGATCAGTATATTTATTGCCATTCTGTTTTAGCTCAGAGCAGATTGCCATTTAGATTCTTGACATAGTTATAGAATGCTTTTTGGTTGTCTTTGGAATCTTTAGCAATTTTATTTTCATAACTAGCTTTGGAGGATTTTATGAGGCATCTCAGTTTCTTACTGAGGCTAGTAAGGGAGTTTTTTGCATCCTGGGATTTTCCTCTTTTCTGCAAAAGTTTCTTCCTTTTGTTGTAAAGTTTGTTTATGGCAGGGGACCACCAGATTGGCTTCCTTTTTTTGGATGAGAGCATTTTGGTTCTATTTGGGATGGCACGATTCATGCATGAGTGGATGTGCTCGTACAGTGCCTTAGTGTGGGATTCAGCAGTTGAACTTTCAGTTCCCGTCTGCATGGGTGTCATGAAGTTTGTCACTTCTGACTTGAGTAGCATGAAGTTGGCTTTGGAGAAGTTTTTTAGGTGGTTTCTTTACTGGGGGGTTGGGGTGGGATGTGGATGTTAAGGGTGATTAGCTTATGGTCAGACCTGACTAACGAGGGGGTGACCATAGGTATGGAGCATTGATTTGCCATGTTGGTAATGACCAGGTCTAGGATATTGGAGCCCCTGGTGGGACTATGGATTAGTTGATCCAGGGCGTTGGAATTTATGAATTCCAAGAACCGTTGCGCAAAGGTGTTGGGACATGAGTAGTTTTCCCAGTTAATGGCAGGGTAGTTAAAATCACCCAGTATTAGGGTGTTTGGTTCTATCTTAATATTTTCCAGTATGTTTAAAAAGGTGTAGTGAGAATCTTGGGGTATGGTGGGGGATCTGTAACAAGCTACAATTTGGATTGCAGTCTTACCTAGTGTTAGTTGCACTTGGAGAATTTCAGACACATTGTGTTAGCCAACTAGCCTGGTGGTGTGAATATCCTTGGTGAATATTGACACTCCTCCACCTTTAGTGTTTCGGTCCTGGTTTGGTGGCCGAAAAGTGTGGTAAGAGTTGTAGCCTGGTATTGCAGGGGTGCTCTCTGGAGCCTTGAACCAGGTCTCAGTTACTGCACAGATATCGATGTTCTCCATTTTTAGGAGTGCCTCGAGAGAGTGCATTTTGAGGTTTAGACTTCTAGCATTGAGTAGCATTACCTTCAGATTTTGCATGCTTGTACCTGTTACGGTGGTGGTTTTGTCCTTTGAAGTTTGCCTAAAAAGGCACTATAGGGGTGGCAAGAGCCTTAGCCAGTAACCTGAATCCCAGGGGTGACAGGTGCAGACCATCTCTGGCAAAGCAACGTGGTCTGTCAATCATGTCATCCCAGGCAGACAGATACTGGATCCCCTTTGAATGACACCATAAGCTTAGCCAATTGTTGAAGTCAATCATTTTATCCTTATATTGTGGTATCATTTTGGGCGAAGGCAGGATGCTACTCAGGGCTAGGGTCATACCTGCCTGGGCCACATGATCTGAGAGCTCTTCCATGTCTCTTTTCATGTAGTCCAGGGAGGTACGTCTCAAGTCATTCACTCCAACATGGACAATGACAGAGTCATATTTGTACTTGTTGTGGAGTGACTTGAGTGCATGCGTTATGTGGCGAATCCTGGCACCCGACAGGCAGCTGACTGTAATTTTCTCCTTATTCAACCTGGTGAGAGGGACATCAGTGTGCCGGACTATAGAGTCACCTATGACTAAAGTGTTAGGTCCATTGTCTTGCCTTAGGGGCTGTTGCTGGGTGGCACACTGGTGTTGTGAACTATGTGACACATTGGTTGTGATTGGTGTTTGTTTGCATTTCAGCTTCAGAGGTTTTTGTTGCTTGGACAGGTTACAGTTAAGGGCCTCTGCATATGTGGATTTAGTGTTGCTATATGTGGTTGTTGGCGGTGCGGGTTTAGAAGGGCTATGTGTTGCTTGAGTGTAGTGTGGGTGTTAACCTTCTCCTCTTGACTGTTTAGCACAATCTTGGGTGGAGAGAGCTTTGCTTCCATTTTGACTATGTAAGTGCATCTCTCACAGGCTGTAGTGTTGGGTGGTAGGAGGAGAGGGTTGTCTGTGTACATGAGGCAATTGCTGCATTGCCCCAGTATGCCCAGATTCACCAGGTGGACAGGAGAAATCACCGAAAGCTGACCCTTGGACATGCCTGGTTTGGGGCTTTTTTTTTTTTCTTTGTAAAGTACAGAAGCTGTTTCCTTAGCAAGGTACTTTGCAATTATAGGCTGTTTAGTGCCTACTATTAATTTCTCCTTATTAACAAGGAGAGTTCAGTGTTTGTATGAGTTTAAGGCTTCCTAGTGCTTTCCAGCAGGTATTAGAGAAAGTGCTAGTCACAGGGATGCTTAAAGGTAAGATTGAAAAGAATGCACTCTGCAGTGTGCACTACAGAAGTTAGATGTGAAAGTAGGTAACTTGAGTTTTACCTATTTAAAAAGTTAAGGTTTAGTGGAGAGTTACTATTTTTAAAACAGCAAGATGTATTGAAAGAGGTGGTCACTTTTGTAATTTGGTACTATGAAATACTGTAGGATGGCCAATAAATTTAAATAATTGAAGGGGTGGGATTTCAAAAATGATGTACAGTTTTGCCCTCATCCATTGCTTTGGCAACCTTCTCAAAGAAGTCCACCAGGTTAAATAGGCATGACCTGCCATTAATGAACCAAATTGGGTTGGGCCCAGTGTCTGGAGGTTTCTTATGTCATTATCAATCATTTCCTTGATAATTTTCCATGGCTTAGCATATGAGACTAGTGAGTCTTATGGGACTGTAGTTTCTAGGGTCTGTAGATGGCCCACCTTTCTGCAGAGGGATGACTGTTGCTTTTCTCCATTCATGAAACAAGAGTTAAACATCATTTCCAGTACTATTTTTTAAGGCATCCTGGGGTGTTGTCTGAGTCCATAGATGCAGTGTTCTTGGCCTTAAAGAGAGCATCCAAGTGATAGTAGAGGACATTACATTTGATGGTATTTTCTGAGGAGATTTTGAGGGGAAAAATGGGTAAAATTACAGCTGAATTTGCTGCCAATAGGTTTGCTATATCTTTTAGCTCAGTATAGGTGGCTCCATTAACAATGAGTTGCACACACAATTGTGTATTGCCTTTGAGGTTGTAGGCATAGCTAAAGAAAGCCTTGTGGTTGTCATTGAACTGGCAGGCCAAATATACTTAAAATTTGGCTTTGTTAGACTTTATTTGTCCTCTGAGCTGCTTGTATATTTCGATGAGAATGCTTTTATTCTCCTGGATGTTACACCTCTTAATTTTTGCCATGATTTTCTGTCGTCTGTTATGTAGCCTATTGATGTTCTGATTCCACAAGGGTGGCTTATTTATTTGAGTTGGCTCTGTACTTCTTCTTCCTGGTGGGTACAGCTGCCTCTATATAGGTATTAACATGCTTGTATAGGGTTTCTGTGAACAGTTCTGTGTAGACAGCAGTATTCTCTGGGTTTATGGTCATTAATGCCAAATGACTTTTTGCTCTGTATTTACATTGCTTATAGCCATGGCAAGTATATATATCGCCAGACATGTTAGTAATAGATAATGAGGCATTGGATGAATCATTGTTTCCTTTTTGTAAAATAATATTCATGTTATGCGCCTTTATATGCCAAAAAAGGTGCTCCCCCATTATCTTATGTCTGTGTTCATTGCCCTTTAGGAAATTCCAGTAGTTTCTTCTTATACTTTTTAGCTCTTTGTGTTCTAATGTGTTAAAGTTAATAGAACAACATATGTTGCACTGACATACCTTGTCTGAAGAATAAAAAGTACAGATCTCTAATAACAGGTAGTACTGACTGACTGACTATAATCCATAGTGATCTACCAGAAAATCAAACATTTTACAAGGAAAAAAAAGTTAAAGCAAAAGGGACATTCTGCAAAATCAGGAACAGTTGAGAGTTATTTGTCTGCCTGAAGCTTGAAAGTATCTGTGTATCTTTGTTCATGTGTGTGTGTGTGTGTGTGTGTGTGTGTGTGTGTGTGTGTGTGTGTGTGTGTGTGTGTGTGTGTGTGTGTGTTTCAGAGAAATGTAATGTTTATTTGAATGCGATGTTTATTTCGATGCAATTTGTGCATGCCTATGGACTGCATTATTTTAGAGAAGTACAAATTGCTCTAACTGATCAGGGTGATTAGCAATTCCCCAAAGCAGAAAAAGAATATCAATCTTACTCTTACAACATTTTACAGGGTCTATAATAGATAAATGAAAGTTTATCCTAGCGAACCCACTAATTATCGAAAATCCCAGACTTTAAACTCGCTATTGTGGGCACCCCCCGCTAAAAATATATACCAATTCAATGATCGCACTACAGTGAGGAAAGGGCAAATATTCTGATCTTCACTGTACTGTGATCTCACAAAACGCGTATCGAGGTCCAGGATTTTCGACTATTAGGGCACTCTCTAAGATAAACTTTCATTTATCTAATATAAACCCCATTTTACACATACCTAATACACTTTTTTCTGCTTTGGATTTGAAAAAATTATTAACATGCGGAACATTTTTTTTTCTAACATCTTGTGCTTCATTACATTATATATAATTCACTTAACCAGTAGGCTAGCAAGTAAGCATATTTATTACTGCACATACATTGATTTTCATTGATATGGATTTTTCATAAATTTTGATGTACTGATTTTTTTAAAGCTTCTTTGTTTTTTTTTTTTTGTTTTTTTCAATTTAATTTTCAGTTTGACATATTTAACTTTCTTTAAACATCTGCTTTTTTCTTATGCTCATATGCCTTTTTAATGAAAATATTCTCTGGGGGCAAAATATATAAAGGATTGAGAAATAGACTGAGATGCTACAGAATCAATTAATATTGAAGGAAACATCTCTTTGCAGTGAATTATATGACATTAAACGTGTAATACTTCAGAATACTCTACTGTGTGCAAGCTGAATTTATCACGGTATACTAATATAGTATGACTCACATCAGATAAGATAGCAGAATACAATGTACCATTTTATTTTTCAGATGCATTTGTTTCTATGCTGCTCATTGTCTTTTCTCCTGATGTAGTTTCAAGGTTATGTTATGTCAAGCTATTAACAAGGAATATCTGTGGACGGTGCAGCTGCAGAAATGTAGTCAGATTAAATGGATTTTTAGATGCAAAGAAAATAACATTCCACTTTCAGGATAGATAACAATGTGTAGTTTGAAAAGCACAGACTATATGAGTTTCTCATTATAATGAAAAGTGCTATGAATCACTTAGCAAATAAATGTCTTCATTTTCGGGAGAATCTGAGAGACATTAGCTATGTTACTGCTTGGAGAAGTTTGTGAATTAGCCTGAAGTTCTTATAGGCACCAATTCATTACACAGAGAGAAGTTTGATGAACAAAGATGTCTACTTTGAAAACATTAAAAATCAAAAATGTACTTCTTTGCTTTCTTACAGTATTTTTGTAAACATCAAATGAACCAAACATAGAAGCAATGGGCCAGCTCAGCAATAAAACCAAGTAAACAAAAACTCAAAAGAAGAGCCAGATGAATGGAGAGAAAATGACAACTTTTACAAAACAAATAAATATTAAAACATATAATAAAAACAAAAATGATGAGCACTTTCCCACTAAAACAGGGTGTTTAATCCGATCTAAGTACAAATCATCTATTCAGACTTAATACCTTCAAAGCTACCGCTTAAGACCTCTTGATTTCAAAACAGGTCTTAAAGAGATACAGTCATTTAAACCCTTACCTCTAGTTGCCTGAACTGACAAAATCCATTTTATTTCAAGATTTTCTGTCAAAGTCTTGATGTCCGCACCCCTTGTTATGTCAAAGTACTGCTAAAGAACCAAAAATTTAAAAACATGAGAATAACCTACACTCACTGCATGTTTACCTAAAGCTTCCTGATATCACATTTATTAATAGCATATAGGTGCTCTCTAACCATGTCTCTAAGACAGTGGTTAGTTTTCACTATATATTGGTCAGATATCTTATTTACCTCTGTGCTCACAAAGTCTCTAATTATTTGTAAAATTAACCAATACTCAGAATCTTGATTGCATGTGGACCTTAAATTTTCTACAGTGTATGTATATATATATATATATATATATATATATATATATATATATATATATATATATATTTTTATTTTATTTATTAAACATTTGTTGACCGGGAATGTCCGACTAGGTTCCACAGAGCCTGTTTTCAGCGGAGGCCCGGGGAGAAATGCTCCAGATGTCTATATATATATATATATATATATATATATATATATATATATATATATATATATATATATATATGTGTATAGAGAGAGAGAGAGAGTTCCCCTTCAGAAGACTGAAACATCATAAGCTCGAAATTCATAATAATGCTAATATGCCAGTACAAAGACATACAGAAACACATACAAAACAAAGCATAGTAGTCGTCACCAAGTATGAACAGGGGGGCAATCTCCCCTTGCATCCCCCATGTGGGGGGCTGTACCCCACACACACCCCTGCTACTTAAATATACCAGTTCCAAGATTGCACTTAGTGTAGTGAAGTGCAGTCTTGGAGTTGATATATTTAAGTAGCAGGGGTATGTGTGTGGGGGTTGCACAGCCCCCCCACATAGGAGGTGCAGGGGAGCTTGCCCCCCTGCTTATACTTAGTGGAAAGTAATATGGTTTATACTGTTTAAAGTCAGTATATTTATTTTGTGTGTTTTCACCCTTTTGAATTTACAGGCTTTTGGTTTCAGGCTTATGAATTTCGATGTTATGATGTTTCAGTCTTCTGAAGGGGAACTATATATATATATATATATATATATATATATATATATATATATATATATATATATATATATATATTTATATATATATCCATATCAGTGCCATTTAACAATTGATGCCAATAAATGAAATTACTTTGTTGTTTCAATACTAGCATTTTGCTGAAGTTAGGAGTTTCTAAGAAGTCATTTGTACACGCAATTAGAAATATAGAAATATTAAGTCTTTAATAAAATGGTTAAAATATGTGAAATTTTGGAAAGAGGGAATCTGAGAAGAGGGTACAATACCATTTATACAGAAATCTTTTCAAAACAGATAAAACTATTAGGTACTATTTGTTTGACTGGCTGTGATATATTCATTATTTCCTAATAATATTTATTGTATTTGTTTCCATTTTGAATCATAACATGAATTTATCCACCACAATATAACTTTTACAATCAAAGGAAACTATTTGTTTATTAGGATGACAAAAAATGTAAGTAGAATATTATTTATGTTCTTCATCATTTTTTTGATGGAGATAGCACTAAAGATTGTAAGATAATATTATAGGGAGAATTATCATCTTAATAAGCATTAATCATTCTTCAATGGTAAAGAAGAATGTGTTCCAATTTGTGACTAAACTTAAAATTTGATCAACAATCTGTTGAAAGTTTGTTTGTACCATTTATTTACTATTAGACATAATGGTTATACCAATTTACTTCATTTCATTGCTATTCCAATTGAAGTTAGAATATTTTTCTAAGATTTTTTAAAATTTTCTATTAATTAATAATGTACTTGTTTTATTATAATTACAGTGGATAAAAAAAGTTTACCCACCCCTATTAAAATGCCAGATTTTTGTAATATAAAATATTAGACCACAATAAATCATTTCAGAACTCTTCCCCCCTTTAATGTTACCTATAACCTTTACAATTCAATTGAAAAACAAATCTGTTAGGGGAAAAATATAAAAAAATGAAAAAAGGTACAATAAGCTGGTCTACCCTGGGCTGTTTCTTGGACACAAACCCTAGGCATGATATTCTGTACTCCTGAAATGGAAGGCACTCAAATGGGCCTAAGATCCATCCTGCCTGGACCTCTTTCTGTAAAACTTCCAGGATAATATGCTCTTTCCCATTTATTGATCTGAGATTATCACAGAGTTAAACACTTTCCCAACAAATGACAACTTAACAGAAAAAGTCTGCGTAAACCTCCTAACCAATTCATCTACAACACTCAGAGTACCCTGATAAACAATGCGAGAATAGCTCAACTTTAATAGGAAAGTGAGATGGCTGGTTGGCTGCCCCTCCCCCAAAGTGGGTTGACCTATCCAACCTCTAAATGAACCTCTCCCCTGAAGGCTAGCAATATCCTGTCATCCTGAGATCCCATGGCAGCACAATCCCCTGAACTCATCTCCTTGCACCAGCATCAAATCTGCATAAGAACCTCCACAATGAGAACAAGAATGCACAAACCTACACTTACTTCAGCTTTTCCAACCTGCATTAAAATCCAACACACGCTGGGTTTGTCTGACATATCTTCTCAAGTACTATGCTGACATCCCCCCACCTTGTAGATCATATTCCTCAACAAGGTATCTGTATATAGGCATTCCTAACATCAGATACTATTCAATGCCTTCACCTTGAAACATTGGTCTTAATACAGCCAAGCATTACCCCCTCTCAACTTCTGAGCTTTGTGAATCATCACAAAATAAGCTATTAGCCACAAGCCCTGCATAGGATCTTTCTCTAGGATCACTGTCATATAATACATAAGCCCTAATAACCAATTGTCCCACAACCTCAGTCTGAAAAGGCTCTGTTACCTCTTACCGAATGCAGTCAAGGCCACTGTCAGATCCTTAGCCCCTTGCTTCTCAGCTTCTGCAATATTTTTATTTTATTTTTATTTTATTTTACATTTGTTAACCGGGGGTGTCTGAGCCAAAAAGGCCCTTTTTCAGCAGAGGCCCAGTGAGAAAAGCTCCACAAAGAAAAATTACAGACGCATTTAGTTATTTAGACATGATCAGTATACACACAAATTACAGGAGACATGTTTTTACAGTGGCATGCGGCACATAAACAGTTACAGTGGAGAGAACAAATGCAATAATATTCATTTTAAAAATAAAGGTAATTAATAGATTTGTGATGTACAGCTGAAATTTGGAACATAGGTAGAATACATACATAGTACACAGGTACAGTACATACATTGTAAATTAGCCAGTGTTTGTGAGTAAGATTGAAAACTATTATCAAGTGCTCTAGATTTTGTATGTATGTGTGATCTGCTTTCACTAGCCTGGGGAGCAATCATGGCACTGCCAACTTTCCTTGAGATGTTGCCTGATGAGGTCTTTAAAGGAGGCTTTGGATGATGTGTTTTGAATGCTTGTAGGGACAGAGTTCCATTTTGTAGCCACTGAACTACTATATAGTGCATCTCCAAAGCTATTGTAGCTGTTGGTGACTTCTAGTAGTAGTTTGCTTGATGATCTAAGAGGCCTTTTGGCTGAGTGATGTTCTACTAGGTTTTTGAGGGCAGGACACTTATTGGGGAGGTAATAGATAGAATGACAGAGGCAGAGCTGATTGTAGGTTAGGAGGTTGGGCAGTTCAAGCCAGTGGAGCTGTCTCAAAGCAGTATAGTGATGAGTTCTATATGAGCAATTTGCAGCAAAGTGGGCAATTCTGTTATAGTAGGCTTCCATTTTGCTTAGTTCAGTTTTGTTGAGATTAGTCAGAATGGGAGATGCATATAGTAGGGTGGATATAAGTTGGGAGCGAGCAATGGCTGATCTTGTGTTGTTGGTAAGAAATGGTTTGATACAGTAGAGCGACCTCAGTTTGGCATGTACTTTTTTAATAGTTAAGTTGAGATGACTATCAAATTTTAGGTGGGAGTCTATGGTTATTCCCAATAGCCTAGCCTGTGCCACTGGAGCAATTAGAGTAGCATTAGTTGAGTAGATAGTGAATTGACTGTTAGTGTTTTTGTTAGAGCTGGTTATAATCATAAGCTGAGTTTTCTTTGGATTGAGGATAAGTTGGGCTTTGGTAAGGTAGTTTTCAATGTCAGAGAATGCTAGTTAAGTTGTTTGCAGGAGGGTGGGAATGTTTTGTGCGGCACAGATTAAGATAGTGTCATCTTCATACTGAATTATAGATGCATGCTGTGTGGATGTATGGAGGTAATTTGTGAAGACTGTGAATAGTACTGGTCCTAAGATAGAACCCTGTGGGACTCCTATAGTTATGGGCAGCTGAGTAGAGAGAGAATTTTCCCATTTCACAGCTTGGTACCTGTCAGTTAAGTAGCTTTGGAACCAGGTAAGAGTGGAATTTGATAGATGATATTGGTGTTGTTTGTTTAGCAGGATTTGGTGTGAGACTGTGTCAAATCCTTTGCACATATCCAAAAAAAAGAGTTGACACTTGTAGGCCTTCATTTTTGAGATGGTTTACTGTGTCTGTGAAGCAGAGGAGGGCTGTAGTGGTACTATGGGCAGGTCTCAAATCATGCTGAGTAGGTGACAGGATGTTGCTGTCTAGGAGATAGTTTAGCATCTTGGTATGGATGCATTTTTCTAGGATTTTGGCCAGGGGGGAAAGTACAGCAATGGATCTGTAGTTATTAAGTTCAGAGGAGGTCCCGCATTTATGTATAGGTATAACATAGGATATTTTCCAGAGTTTGGGCACATAGTTTTCAACAATTGATCTGTTTATGAGAGTGGAGACTGGGATAGCAATAGCATCTGCTGTGAGTTTCAAGAAATAGCTGGGGAGTAGGTCGGCTGCTGTTGATGAGGTTTTTAGTTTGGAGAGTATGCTTTTGATTGAAGTGGTGGAAACTGTTTTGAGGGTAAAGCTTGTATTAGTGTTATTTGTGTTGGGGGCATAGTGAGGAAGGAGCTGTCCTGTGATACTAAGGATAGAATTGAGTGCACAAAGTGGGAGATGAATTGTGTTTCGATGGGAACTTTAGTGTCAGGGGTGGTTGGTTTGGGGGTAGCCTTTTGGGTGGATTTTAGTAGCTGGTTTACATTTTTCCAAAATTTTTGCGGGTTGTGTTGGTATTTAGTTTGTAATGTTGTGTAGTAGGATTTTTTGTCCATCTAATGCATTTTTTTGCACGGTTGCACAGTTCTTGGTACTTAGTTAGACTTTGTGTTTCTTTGTTTTTTTTTTATAGTAAAGCCAGGCAGTGTCTCTGGACTTGAGGATTTGTTTGGTTTCTTTACTGAGCCAGGGGTTTGTAGAGGTTCTAACCTTGATTTTTCACAATGGAGCGACAGTGTCTAGGTGTTGTAGAAATGTTTTGTTGAAATATGCTACAGCCTGGTCAAGTGGGAGTGTTTTTAGGGGGGTCCAGTCACAGTTACAGAGTAAAGTGTTGAGGACCTCAGGAGAGATTTTTTTTGTGTTTCTAGTGGATATATAGTTAGTGGTTTTGCATATGCTTGTTCTACTACGTATAAAGTATATTATGTTGTGGTCACTTAAGGTGTCTGGGAGACTGCCTGTGTGAGGGTACAATGTGGGGTTGTTAGTTAGGACCCAGTCAAGGATGGATTCCCTTTTAGATGTTTCATCACATCCAGATGGAATTTGGACTAGCTGCTGGTAGCCATGGAGATTTATTAGATTAATTGGTGGTTCTGATATACAGGTGAACCAATCTAGGTTGAAGTCCCCCAGAATAAGGGTTTCTTGTGAGTATGTGGATGAACACCAGGATAAGAAGTCTTCAAGGCTAGCAGGTGTATTACCAGGTGGAATATAGATCACAGTTGTGGTGATGACCTATTTAGGGTGAAGTTGAAGTTGTGAGATAAGTATGTCACAATTATTGGGGGAGGGGTAGGCGTTTGGTAATTGACAGACAGTTAAGTTTGACTTGTACAGTAAGGCAGTTCCACCCCCTTTACGAAGTGGTCTGTCTTGTCTAATGATATTGTAGCCGGTAGGGAGAACTTCTGAGTGAGCTATGTTTTTATTTAGCCAGGTTTCTGTTAAAGCAACTATGTCTGGGGAGTAGTGTGCTATTGTGGCCTGGAGTTCAGGTATTTTATTTTTGATACTTCTAATATTAATATTTAGCATTAAAAGATGGTTGGTTTTGCTGCTGTTGTTGATTTGCCCAGGGATGAAGAAAGTGGGGATGTTATGTTCTGACATTTGGGTTGGAGCAGTTTGAGTTGGACAGGATGGATTTGGGCCTGGGTTGGGGTGGATATCCCCACTTATGGTGAGCCTGGAGTTAAAATGGTTATACATATGTTGGAGATTGGTGAGGAGTGTGAGAAAGTATTGTGATTTTTTGGAGTAGGAATGAGAGCATATGTGTTTAGTCCTGAATTGGTCCATTATGTAGCTCTTGAATAACTGTGGGCAGATATTATTATAATGTGTGGTGTCTGTATACGAGAGTTCATAATGCAGTGTTGTGCTACTAAGTTTAGGGATATTGTTAGAGTGATAACTTGTGGTGCTGTAAAGAATTATGAGAAGACAGACTACACTTAGTTGTGTGATAGTCATGGTTATAAAGTTTAAGTTGTTTCTAGGTGGGGGGGGTCTGAATAGGAATTATAGGGTTGCACTATATGTGGATGGGGAAGTAGTGTGGGTGATGTAAAAATGCCTAGTGGGAATGAGAGTGATTGGGAGTATTTTGTGTGGAGTAAGTTGGTGTGGTATAATGTGATATGTGGAGGTGAGAGCTGTGGGTGTGGTGATGTGAGGGTGGCTGTGGTAGAGGTAGGGTAGAGGGGGATAGGGAAAGGGGGGGGGGGGTAGGGGGCAGGGCAGAGAGAGCCGAGGCATAACAGAGACAGAGCGGCTCAACAAGACAAAAGAAAAAGAAAAAAAAGAAAATACAAATCTGAACACTTTTAAAAACAAATTCCTGAGGTCTAAATGGCTACTTACCAGCAGAAAGCAATTGCTTGGGAGCACTTGTTTGTGTCCTGAGGTGAGGTGAAAAAAATAAAAGCTCCATGCTCAGCTCAGCAGGCAGGATTCTATAGACTTTGTATTGGGGGATAGGAGAAGACAAGGGGGTGTAAACCAGGTGGAATGCAAAGAAACCAGAGAGGCAATCAGTGGAAATCAGTGAAGGCCTCAGCAGTATATATATATATATATATATATATATATATATATATATATATATATATATATATATATATACAGATATAGATATATATATAGATATATAGATATTATCACTCATCCCTTACAATATGCTGGATTCATTGGCATCTCTCTCTCTCTCTCTCTCTCTTATTTGACAAAAAAACTCTCACTGTGGGCTGAATACTATCAATGAAGTGCATTTGACTGATGTCTCCCAAAGGCAGTTCAGCTGCACCCATATCACACTATCCCAGTTTTGCTTGCTTTGTTTTATTGATTTATTTCCCCCCTCTCTCTCTCTCTCTCTCTCTCTATATATATATATATATATATATATATATATATATATAGATAGATAGATAGATATTATTATCACTCATCCCTCCCATCTACAAACCCATGCACTACATGCCTTTCTATGATCTGCACAAACAGCTAACCAAGAAAGCCTATTCAAGTCCTGCTTTGAACTGCACACCTGGTTGCCATTTATTTGCCCCCACAAGTTCCCATTAAATACTCCTGTTTTTTCCTCTACTCCTCCTCCTTCTTATTCTTTCCTTTTTTGTTTTACATTGCACTTTACCCTCCTTTTTAATTTCTCCAAGCCTTTTGGGTTTCTTCCTAAGTCAAAGTATGATTAAAGTTCATGAAATTGGTATTGTTTCAGTCTTTGATGTTAGCCAGAAGTGCTCTTCGCTGCACCTGCATTGTGCCTGGTAATGACTCCTTCTGCAATTCATACAGAATTGCATATATCAGTAACATATCTAAGGATGACTGTAAATTCGTTTTGTAAGACCCATTGCTCCTACTACTATTGAAACAGTCTGGGTATCCTACTTCCACATTGCATTTGTTTCTGCCTGCAAATCTTGGTATTTTATGACTTCATGTCTCTCTGTATATAAGACTCTATAGTCACTGGGTATAGCAATTTTAATGATCAATGCTACTTTTGTCTACTTTTCATGGACTACTATATCTGTTTTTCCTCACATCTATTTTTGAACTGTTGGTAATGGGTGATCCCATCTAATAGAAACTTCATCATTTTCTGTAATGCTTTGTGGCTCAGGTTTCCAGTGTTTTTCAGCTATGTCAATATTATAATATTTGCACAATCCCTAATGCAACAGTCTGGCCACATTATTATATAGTCCTTCTGCAATTAGTATGTCATAACCAGCAACAAGATGTGCGACTGTTTCCAATTCTGTTTTACAAAACCTACATTAAATTTGTCTGTTTCTCCCACACGTTCAATGCACTTTGTAAACCAACATGTTATGTAGTCCACTATCTTGGGCCACCAATATTAACCTTTCATTTTTTGGTTTAAATTTACCTCTCCTTAACTACTCCTGTGTTGGATCCTGATCAATATGAGGTCATTCATACTTGCAACCATATTTATGAATTTTCCACATTTCTTGCCTTCTCATCTGATCCTTCTCCTTACAGTCTTTGTTTTTTAGCACATTCAGTTGCTGCCTGACTTTTTATCTACTTCCGGTTTGATTTCCATTCCTGCTTGCCACCTATATGCTTCTGCTAAACTAAGCTGGAAATTCATCTTAGGCTTATTCTTCTCATGTTTTAAAATGTTCACTACATTTGGGTCTTGTGATGCAGATATGTATGCAGTCCTATGAGTGCAGATCTATACATGTAATCAGTTTTGAGAAGTCCCATACCTCCTACAGAATGGGGAATATATTATATTGGTATACACTGATTTTTATAAATCATTTGATAAGCATGAAGCATCCTTCTTGTTTTCCTGTTCAACTCAACCAACACCTTTTGGGGCCAGTCACTCACTGCAAACCTTTAAGTTAGAATAGGAAGAACAAATTGGTTTATATCTTGGACTTTGTTTATAGATGTCAACGCGATTTTCATTATTAATTTTAGTCTTCTAAAATATTCCTAAGTTTTATTCTCATTTGTTTATGTTTTATTGTTGATCCTTCATCAATTCACAAATATTTATGTATTCCCCTTGCTCAAGTTCTTAGGTTCATAGGTGTGTACTAGGCTAATGGCCCTGGAGCCTTTACAAGCCTAGCCCATAGGATTACCTTGGCATCTTGCCACCTGACCTTAGTTCCCAGTGCCTCTGTCAAGTAAAGCCACTGGAGTGATCCCCCGGGTGAATTTTCTATTTCCCATCCACTCATCAAGATTTCTCTTAAAGAGGGCAAGCGAGGTGCTCTGCTTGACATGTATGGAAGTCTATTCCACAGCATGGGCAGTCTCTGGGTTATGAACATGTCCCTCTAGCATGTTCTGTTGATTGTGGTAATGAGGTTGAAGTCTCTGGAGCATGTGTTGTGGAGGGATTGGGATTTCTTTAGATGCAGCATTTCTAACAGTGCTGGGTCAGACATAGATTTGTAAGTCAAGTAGAGATCGCCTCTAAGTAGGTGATATGAGACAGAGAATAGTTGGAGTTTTTTGAGTCTGTCCATATAGGACAAGTGTTTAAGGCCTAGGATCCTCTTTGTGGGGTACTTTTGCAGCCTCTCCAGTTGTTGCAGGTGTCTAGAGAGATACATGCCAAATAGGGCATTGTACTCAATGATTGGCCTAATGAGGGAAGAGTAGAGGGAAACAATGACCTCTTTCTTCCTGGATGCAAAACCCTTAGTAATGAAATGTGCCACATGAAAGGACTTTCTGATGACAGTGATAATGTGGTTGTCAAAAGAGAGGTTGCTGTCAACCTGTGTTCCCAGATCTCTTATAACACCTTCTGTATTCAGTGGACTACCATAATTGTGGTAATTCATGGGAACCGGGTTTTTCCCAAAGGGGATGATGACACATTTTTTGGCATTGAGCTTAAGGCCATGGTTCTGACACCAGTCGTTGGTTTCAGTGAGGCCTTTCTGTAGGATGTCAACATCACTCAGGGAATTATTAATATCTCCCAACTTGCAATTGTCTGCAAACTTTGTCAGCCAGAATCCCTTCATGTTGGCTTGGACATCAGAGAAGTAGATACCAAATAGGAAAGGACCCAGGCCTGAACTCTGTGGGACTCCACTTGTGACTGGTCAGCAGTCTGACTTGGAGTCAGCTACTTTCACACTCTGGGTTCTACCTGTGAGCCAGTTTGCAACCCACCTAGTGATATAGGGGTTGATGCCTTACTTAGTGAGTTTTTCTATGATTTCTGAGTGGGGAATGGTATCAAAGGCCTTGGCCAGATCAAGATAGCCTGTATGACCCATCTTGCCTTCATCCCCACCTCTGGTGACTGACTCCAAGAAGTTGACCAAGTTGAGCAGCCATGATCTACCCTTCAGAAAACCAAACTGTGTGGGATCCAGAGCTTGGAGATTCCCTATATCCTTGTTTATTAGGTCCATGATGATGCGTTCTATAGCTTTGCATATCAGACTCGTCAGACTAATGGGGTGATAGCTCCCAGGGTCTGTAGTCACTCCTCCTTTGTGGGGAGGGATGACTGTAGCAGTACACCATTTGGTAGGGACAAACCCTGAAGTGAGGCTATGATTGAACAGGTCACACAGTTGAGGTACCAGTTCACTCTGTTGTTCATGTAGAACACAGCCAAGGATATTGTCAGTTCCCATAGAAGCTGTATTCTTGGCCTTGCACAGTGCTGTTTTAAGCTGTGCAGCAGTAATACTGGGTGCCAGGCAGTCTACTGGTATTGTGACTGGTCCCTTTGGGGGGGTAAAGTTGGCACTGAATCTATCGGCCAGTGTATTGGCAATATCTGTTGGCTCGGTATAGGCGGTACCATTGTGCAGTAGCTCAGAGCAAATCTGAGTATTGCCGTGGGGATTCTTTGCATAACTATAGAAGGCATTGTGGTTGCCTTTATTATCTGCTGCAATTCTGTTTTCATAGCTAGCTTTAGAGGATCTGATGAGGGATCTCAATTTTTAGTTGAGGCTAATAAGGGATTTTTTCCAGTTTGGGAACTTCACCTTATTCTGCATCAGTTTCCTCCTTCTGTTGTAGAGTTTGTTTATGGTAGAGGACCACCAGACTGGCTTCCTTTTTTTGGAGGAGAGCATCTTGGTTCTATTGGGTATGGCATGCATTTATGTATGCGGTCGTACAGTACATTGGTGTATGATTCGGCGGTCATGCAACTATTCTTCCATTTGCATAGGTGCCATGAAGTTGGCCACCTCTGTTTTTAGGAGCCCAAAATTAGCTTTTGAAAAGTTTTTCATGGTGGTTACCTTTACGGGGGGTGGGAGGGATATGGATTTCCAAGGTAATTAGTTTATGGCCTGGATCTAACCAGGGAGGCGTTGACTACTGGTGTAGAGCAACGGTCATCAATGTTAGTAATGACCAGATGAAGGATGTTGCTTCATCTAGTGGGGGTAAGATTGAGCTGATCCAGGGAATTGGAATTAATGAATTCCTGGAAACGTTGGGCAAGTGTATTGGTAAATGAGTAGTTTTCCTAGTTAATGGAGGGGTAGTTGAAGTCACCCAGTATGAGAGTGTTAGGTTGGACCCTAATATTCTCCAGGGTGCTTAGGAATGTGGAGTGTGAGTCCTGGAACTTGGTTGGGATCTATAGCAGGCTATAACCTGAATCACTGTCTTAACCAACGTTTACTGCACCTGAAGTATCTCAGATGCGTTATGTTGGGCTACCAGTCTGGAGGTGTGTGCATCCTTTATGAATATGGAAACACCACCACCTTTGGAGCTTTGGTCCAAGTTCTGGGGCTAAAAGGTGTGGAATTTGTTATAGCCTGGTAGTGCAGGGATGCTTTCTGCTGCCTTGAACCAGGTCTCTGTTACAGTACAAATGTCGATGTTTGCATTTTAAGGAGTGCTTTGAGTGAGTGCATTTTGAGATTTAGACTTCTAGCATTGTGCAGCATGACTATCAGATTGCATTTTTTTGTAGCTGTTATGGTGGTAATTTTGTCTTTGGAGCACCACCTAAAAAAGGCACTATGGGGCTGGCAAGAGCCTTGGCCAGTATCCAGAAGCCCAGGGGTGACAGATGCAGGCCATCTCTGGCAAAGCATCAAAGTCTGTCAATCATGTCATTAGAGGCAGACAGATACCAGATCCCCTTAGAATGACACCAGAAACTTAGACAATTGTTGAAGTCAATCATTTTCTGCTTGCACTTTGGTATAATTCTGGGTGATGGTAGGATGATGCTCAGGGCTAGGGTCATACCCATCTGGGCTACATAATCCGAGAGCTCCTCCATGTGTCTTCTCATATCATCCAGGGAGGTACGTCTCAGGTCATTAACACCCACATGTACAATGACATAGTCATATTTGTACCAGTTGTTGAGGGACCTGAGTGGGCTATGTGGTGGATCCTGGTGCCTGACATGCAGCTGACAGTAACTTTCTCCTTATTCAACCTAGTGAGTGGGACATCAGTGTGCCTCACTATTGAGTCACCTATGAATAGTGTGTTGGGGATGCTGTTTTGCCTTAGGGGCTTTTGTTGAGTGGCACACTGTTTAGGAGAGATATGTGTCTTGTGATTAGTGTTGTGTTGTGGTGGTTGAGTGTGTTTCTGCCTTGTAGGTCTCTGCTGTTTGGGTAGATATTTATTGAGACCCTCTGTGATGTGGGTGTGCGGTTTGTGTTTTTATGTGAAGGCAGTGCTGGTGTGTGTTCTGGAGGGCTATGTGTTCCATATGGTGTGGCACAAGTGTTGACCTTCTCCTCTTGACCAGCTATTCCGGTCTTGGCTGGAGAATGTGTGGCTTTCAATTTGGCAATATAAGTACATCTCTCGCAAGTCTGAGTGTTGGGAGGTAAGAGGAGAGGGTTGTCAGTGTACATGAGGCAGTTGCTACATTGCCTCAAGATGCCAAAGTTCACCAGTTTAATTGGAGAAAGCACAGGGAACTGACCTTTAGACATGTCTGGAGGGGTGGGCATTAATAATAAGTACTGGAGCTGATTCCTTGTAGAATATTTAGTGCTGGTAGCACTTTCGTGTGCTACAATAATTGCTACAAGAAGTCTGGTAAAGTGCTACACTAATAAGCTAGTAAAAGTGCAGAAGAGGAGAGAACTAGTAGATCTAAGGGAAAATTGAAGAGCAGACTTTGGCACCACTCAAAAGCTTACAAACAGTCCTGGATACAGCAAATCTGTATATGGACAAGACTAGTTACAGTAAAGACGGGAAACAAGTGAAAATGCAGGCTTTTAAACCACAAAGTTGAAAGAGATGGAACAACTGCCCAAACAGCCAATAAACTACAATTTCTAGGCCAGAAACCACTCTTCTTGTGGTAGATAGGTTACCTAGTACTTACCACTCACACTAATAAGCTAGAAGGCTTCTCTCCAACACAGAAAGGCTTGGGGGGGGCTCAGAAACATACAAACAGTCCTGGATACAACAAATCTGTATCTGGACTAGACTTGTTACAGGAAAAGCAGGAAACAAGCTTAGAATTTGAATTTTTTTTTTAGTGAAGTGGAAAGGGAGAAAGGAGGAGCAGAAGATAATTTAAGGTTAAGAAACTACATGTGTTGGCCTTCTCAAATGTTTTCTCTGCATTATGTAGAATGAGCTAATGATACTAGACTGGGAGGAGTGTCCCAGATCAAATTTACATTAGGGACGGGCAACTGCAAAACCACCAAGTATAAGAACAGGATACCAATAGGGAGGAATGGTGGGAAACTAAATCAGTTATATGATACACTCCTTGGCAGGAAATCAGAACAAACAAACAGATGTTTAACAAATAGAGAAAATTTCCAGTTAATACCTCATACACAGTGAAACTAGTTAGAGAAGATGTCAAACAGTGTGACAGTCAAACCCTTATTTATCAGGCCCTGTTTGGCAGACAATTTTAGTGTGACAATGCAGATTAGTTTATCGCTATAAAATACAGTAAAAAGTATGCAGCAGACAATAAAAGCGCTATAAATATCTATAATAAGCAATAACTAGTAAAAATAAGCAAAACACAGGATACTTAATGTTATATATCACAGATCAGAGTTTTGCTCAGTGCCCTTTGTCCAATTAGCTCTGTGTGAAATGGCAGAAACACTCACAAGGTAACTTCTTAAGTAACAAAAAGTTGAAACTTGAAACAACTTTAAAAAAAGGTCAAAAGAACCAATGAGGTGCTTGCTCAAAGCCGTAGTCCAGGTAACCCCAACTGTCACTGAAATGCAAAGTGGCTTTTGCTAAACTAAGATGACCTGGAACATGTGCTTAGAAACACAGCATCTGCAAACAAACAACTAAGCCCAGAACACAAGCCTGATTATGAACAATATTACTACTACTACTACTACCTACACTACTTAGGCAGACAAACACTACAGAAATGTTTATTACAGTAAAAAAACAGCAGTGAGCCTTTAAATGAAAGTTTTAAACAGATAAAAGAGCAAGAATACTCTAGAGAATGCTTTTAACTACAAACAAATCAGTTATATGATACACTCCTTGGCAGTAAATCAGAACAAAGACAAACAGATGTTTAACAAATAGACAGAATTTCCAGCTAATACCTCACACAGCGAAACTAGCTAGAAAAGATTTACAAACAGTGTGAGAGTAAAAACCTTATTTATCAGGCCCTGTGAGGCAGACAATTTTAGTATAACCATGCAGATTAGTTTATAGCTATAAAATACAGTAAAAAGTATGCAGCAGACAATAAAAGTGCTATGAATATCTACAAATAAGCAATAACTAGTAAAAATAAGCAAAAAAAAGATACTTAGTGTTATATATCACAGATCAGAGTTTTGCTCAGTGCCCTTCCTTCGTTAGCTCTGTATGAAATGTTCTTTTAGGTCACATCCCTGTCCCAAAATGATGTTTTCTTGGTGCTGCAGCTTTCTTGCTATAAAGGTTGCTTTTGCAAATTTATCAAGACCGAATGACATTCTTATCTCATCAGAAAAAGATTTGACCACTTGCAGTTGTGCTTTCAGTTCCTCATCTAATGAATGACATAAAGTTTTAAATCGCCCACAACACTTTACAGTAATCCATAACCTCAGTTTCTATTTCTTTAAGCCTTTACACTTTGTTGTTTTCTGGGAGCCAAATTGTAACCATGATCTAATCTGTTAAGCAGACAGCTTAATGGGTTAAGGGCAAAACAAAAAAGTAGTAGTGACAAAGAGTCACACTGAAATATCCCACTTTGCATTTTTATCTCTAGAATAATAATTTGTCCTTTATCATGGCTTAACTGCAAAGTGATTTGCCACTGTTTCATGGTCACTGTAATGTAATTGATCAGCGTAGGATGTAGCTTATACATTTTAAACACTCTTTTCTCCTTTAAACATGAATGTAGGATGCTGTGAAATGCTTTATTGTAGTCTATTTATGCCATACTTAGATTCTTCCCTTTTGCAGTTTTCCATTATGCATTTTTTAACAATGAATGATCCTTTGATCCATATGAATTTCTTTTGTTACACTTTTGTTCTACTGACATGATTGAGTTTTCTTCTAAATGACTATAAACTCTGTCTGCATCAGTTCCAGTTTACAGTTTAGATATCATCAGAAGGCAAGTTATTGGTCTATACTTTTTAGATAGCTTGCAGGTTCACACTAAAATAGGAGTATTGTTTTTCCTATTGTTAACTAGGTTGCTGTCTGTTCAGGGTACGCGTATAAATAGTTTTTACTGATGGCTAAGTCTTCATGTAAAGATGTTAATACCTTTAGCCAGAAATTAGGTACTGCATCTGGGCCTGGGGTTTTCCAACTAGGAGCTTTTCTTTACTTTGTTTCAATCTCTCTGGCCATTAATTCATCCCATTTCATATCATGTACATTTGAACTTCTTATTCTTTCTTTTACTTCCTCTGTCCATTTAGCATCTTAGTTATGTTCAATGGATCTTCATAGATGTTTCTCCAAAATGTATCTGTTTCTTCTTCTTTTGGTGCTATTTCAATTCCTTTTGCCTTGTTTCCCAATTCTCTATAAAACTTTTTGAGTTAACAATACACTGCTTATTTTGTACTTTTCCTTTATATTTACCTGCACGTCTCCTCTAAGTTTTTCTACCTGTGCTAATATTTTTAGTTTATTAGTTGTGATAGGGCACAATAGATTCTGATCTGTTCTGATACTGCACATTGCTTTTTATCATGTCTATCTTTCTGAATATTTTTGTTGATCTGTTCCCATGTCTATAGTCTTCTAACAGTGACACTTTTTGTCTTAATTGCTTTATAGTTTTCTCTGATACTTCCATGACATAGCTTGATTTCTCCCCTTCCTTTTCCTTATTGCCCTTTGTTTTTGTGGTAAGACTTTATCTGTTATTAACTCAGATGCACAGTACTATATTGTATTTACTTCTATTGCATGAATCTCCATGAGCAGTGCTAATGACTGTGTTCATTTGTTTTATCAAACTTCTAACTTTTGGGGTTTTAATGAATTTCTGTAATCTATTTCTTTCATTAATCTTAATATGTCTGCCCATCTCTATTAAATTAAGTAAGTCTTCCCTTAGATCATTTTCTTCTAAACTGAAGGGACATTTTTGTTCATCATTTCCTGTGGGCATTCTATAGAAAGATCCAGAGCATCTTCCTGTGCTACATTATCTTCAGTTGCGTGCTGTGTTGTCTATTGCTCTTTCATAACTTCCCCGGTAATCAAACTGGAAATAAATAAATAACAATAATAAACTCACTGGCCTATCACTCCAGAAAATTGACTGTGATAGAGTTACTATGGTTTCCTGTTACTTTTCTTTCTGTGCAACTCCAACTGAACTTTTGTACTGGTTTTCTATAGAAGGCTCCAACGTATCTTCATATGGCAACTGATCAGATGCTTCCCACTCCACTGTTTCTCCTTAATTTGGGGATCCATTCCCCTATCCTGCTGTAATGTTATCAGAGTTAGATTTTCTACACTAAATCCTTCACTTTGCAGGTAATCCTTAACCTCAGTTTCTATTTCTTTAACTTCTTCATTGTTAATTGTCTTTTTTTTTTTTTTTCAATAATCATTCTTTATTATTTTTTCAATTTGTTCATACAAACATTTGACCAGGATATACACAGTATAATATTCCCTTCACTGATAGTTTCTCCAGTGCCACCCCAAGGACCCAGGATGATGCAGCCTGACACCATGGCAATCTGGACATCATGCCACTGATGCCTCATGACCCTAGTACATTGAGTCCAAGCAGTCATCACAACAGCATCCTGAAGGCCTAAGTTCAGTCCAGTTGACTTACTAACTGAATCCCACCCCAGACCAGAGTTACCACAATCCCAAGGGATGGCTGACCATAGAAAAGAGTCACATGAACAACAGCTAGGCTCCTTTTTTTTTTTTTGGACAGTGAAATGAATATGCTGCCCAAGAGTAATTATGACATCCTTTTTATCAACCCTTTCTCCACTTCTTCTTCTTCTTTTTTATAGGTTCATAGGTAGGTACTAGACTATCGGCCCAAGGGCCTAAGTAAGTCTAGCCAACAAGGTTCCCTGGCTTATGCTACCCAAGAAAGTTATTTTCCTGTGCCTCTGTTGAGCAGAGCCACAGAAGTGATCCCCGGGGTGTATTCCCTATTTCCCATCCAATTATCAAGATTTTTCTTGAAGAGTGCTAATGAAGAACTTTGCTTGACATAGATAGGTAGCTTGTTCCAGAGTATGGGAAGTCTCTGGGACAAGAATCTGTCCCTCCAGCATGTCCTGTTTATTTTGGTGACAAGGTTTAGGTCCCTAGAGTATGTAGCTCGGAGGGATTGTGATTTCTTTAGTTGTAACATGTCCAACAGCTCTGGGTTTGACATAGCTTTATATGTTAGGTAGAGATCACCTTGGAGTAGGCGATATGCTATGGAGTAAAGCTGGAATTTTTTGAGATGGTCAGTGTAGGGCATCTGTTTGAGGCCAGTAATCCTCTTTGTGAGGTACTTCTGTGCCCTTTCCAGCTGCTGCAGATGTCTTGTGAGGTACATTCTAAAAGTTGCATTGTACTCTATAATGGGTCTAATGAGTGTCGAGTAGAGGGGAACAATGACCTCTTTTTTAGATGAGAAACATTTTGTGATGAGGTTTGCCACATAGAAGGATTTCCTGACTACTGTGGCAATGTGATTATCAAAGAAGAGACTACTGTCCACCTGGGGCCCCAGGTCTCTTATTGCGCATTCAGCGTTAAGTAGACTGCCGCCTATGTGGTAGTTCATGGGTACAAAGTTTTTACCAAAGGGGATGACAATGCACTTTTTCTCATTGAGCTTGAGGCCATGGCTCTGACACCAGGCATCTGTCTCAGTGAGGCCCTTCTGTAGGATGTCCACATCATTTGAGGACTCAACTATGGCTCCTAGTTTGCAGTCATCTGCGAACTTCATTAACCAAATGCTTTCTGTGTTAGCCTGTACTTCAAAGAAGTAGATACCAAACAGGAGAGGTCCCAGGCCTGAACCATGTGGTACTCCACTTGTCACTGGTTTGAAGTCTGATTTGGAGTCTGCAACTTTTACAGTGTGGGTTCTGTCAGTGAGCCAATTGGCAATCCATCTTGTGATGTAGGGCTTTATACCTAGTTTAGTGGGTTTAGTTATAATTCCAGAATGGGGTCATATGTTTATGAGTTCCATTATGATATGTTCTATCATCATCATCATCATCATCATCATCATCATTGTTATTTCTTTTTTTTTTATAACTGACAGCCAGTAAATGTCCCATGCTCTCCCCAACCTGTCCTCAAGCAAGCCATTGCCATGGTACAACACAGCCATAACCACTCGCTCTTGACTTACTCACCCAAACAGTTTTTTTAATCATCCTTCCCTTTTATACTTAATTGCTTACCTAACCACAATCCCACAGATCAGAACTTATATGTCAGTGGATATTCCCCCAATACCTGAACCTGGCCTCAGAAACATAGCTGGCTCATCTAGCACCTGTTATGGTCCCCATTATTGCACTCCCACCCTATCAACTTTTCAAGTGAAGAGCAAGAAAAGACTTTGGCTTTTACCTGCTTGTTACAGTTGACAAATTCACAACTCTCCCCTCAGTTCTTTCTGTAAAGCAAAAAAAAAAAAGACTTGAGCTTTTACTGTAGAAAGCCTTTTAAAATGTTTTCTTCATTTAGAAGGGCAGTGCTGTGATAGAAGGGCAGTGCTGTAAATCAAATTACTTCATGGTTACACAAATCTTTGATGCTACCCTGCCCTGTATGTACTAGTTCCATTTCGTGTACAACTTGCTGTCTCAAAATTTTGATCTCCTTCCACTGAGACAGAAAAAAATGAAGTTTAGAATATGATTGAAGATGTACTGTTATAGGTGATAAAATGGAAGTGGATGAACATTACTTCCATTACCATACAGCAACCGTTGATTAGAAGTAGTTTTTCTGTCCTATGAGATATCTACCTTGACAAAATAACTGGTTATATGTAAGGCCTTGTAGTTGACAACTACCAATATATGAAAATAACGATTTTTGAATTAAATTTTTTGTGTGTTTGGACAAGTTGAAGCCAATGTAGCTACAGGGAACTGGAAAATTATTTGTTACATCAGGTAATGGTTTGGCAAATCCGTTTGGATGCCATGAACCAGCCTGTACTAAATGACTCAATTTCCATTTTCAGTAAATTGAAAAATAGAGCTTCAAAATTGTAATTTAAAGTGCATCAATCACATGTTGCACTATTTCATTTTCAATTATTTTTGTCATGACAGTGACATCTATTAAAGTTCCTTGGTGTTATTTCATATAAGGTATGGGATACTATTGTACTGTTCTACATTTACATCTAGAGAACAGCATTTTTCAATCCCTACTCAGCAGTGGGGTTGTTTCTACATTTCCTATTTTGATTTTAATTAGTGGATTTACCAGGGGTTCACTCTGATATTGTCAGTGAAATTTGTAGTATTTTTAAATGGTCTAGATTCATTTTGCTTCCTACATTTAATGAATGACATTGTATTATGGATATTGGCAAGTTTATTGCACTCAGTGATTGTGTTCATCATTAATTCTGGATTGGTAGACTTATTGTGGGCGTGTTTTTAACTTGCTTTTTATTCATTAACCGGATTCCCTCTTTTATTCAATGGTTCTGAAGATGTCTATTAGGATGAAAGTGCTTAACTGTGATCTTTAATCATACATTAAAATATCCTACTTTTTGAGTCTTGGGGTACTTGGTTGTTTTTCTTTTTATCTGTGTTGTTATTCATGTACCAGTTCCAGTGTATTTTTTTTTTTTCATTTGCTAATCTTTGAATAATGAAAACATCTGGCATGCTTTATTCCACAAAAAAAAAAATGACATATTTCCTCTAGGGAAGAAGAATGCAAGGGTACTCACATTTATGCAAACTTTTAACCAATCAGCCATAAAATAAAATAATTATATTTTTATAATGTTCATTTATAGATGCAAATAATTAAAATATTTCCTATCAAAAATAACATTCATTTTGCTTTTTGATTTAAGCCAAAACGTCAGTGTATGGAACTTTAAGTTGTAAACTGATTCCTTACATTGTATCAAAACATAAAAAGATATCTACCATTTCATCTTATAAAACTTGTCCCAAGTTACATATTTTACTTAGGAAACATAACCACTGTATTCAGTAATAAAATGATCAGCCACAGAAATTTCTGTGTCTTACTTCTAGTACAGCTAATGTGTTCCTGTATACTTGTCCTGAATAATATCTTAGATTCTCCAATGTAAAACAACTTGCCTGGATGCCATATAAGATAAAATAAAAATCTATCAGATCAGGAAAATTTTCTTTAGTCTGAAAATTAATATAATTCATTTGTTTAACTTTTGCAATATAAGTTATCTGTTGAACAACAATTACATGAAAATGTGCCAATTCTACTAGTAACACCATTAGACTATCTCATATGTGGTATTTTACAAATGTTTATGAACCAAATAATCTATAATATATATTTGTATTGCTTAAAAAATGTTGGGGCTTAGAAATTATATCTTATGCAAATATTTTGCATACCATTAAAACATGTCAAAGTGTACATATTTAAGTAACAAAAAGCCAACTTAAATATTAAATGCTGTGACAAAATATCCCCCAGGATTCATTAAATACCATGCAGGAATAGCGCCATTCCTCACAGAGCAGATCATGCCCATGCAACACAGCAGTGAGCCTTCCATAGTCATGAAGGTGTGCTACTGTATAACCTGCACAGGCACGATCCATGAATGAGTGCAGGGGGCATATCTGAGCATTGCTTGCACAGTAAACATACCCCCTGCACTCAGGAAGTGCCATACCGCACTTTGAAAACAAAATCAGTGTCCATGGATACTGTTAGCATACCCCAACTCAACAGATATCTGCAGAATACCCAGATTTGTGCCTCATATATCAGGTGTGTTCCTCCTACTGTCCTGGTAAAGAGCTGATGTTCAAAGTCATTAAATAATGGCAAACATTTGAATGTAAGACTCCACATCATATTATTCATTAACTTCCTAAGTTTGTAAGAGCATTATTTAGAATCTGTCCTCTTTCTCCCGTCCCATTATGTTAGGCTTTGTCCAGATTGTATGCTGTAAGAGGTGGAGAGGTATGACTGTTAGCTATGTGCACATCATTAAACTAATAAAAATAAAACAAATACATTTTTTCCCTTCCCCACTATAGTTTAAGCATAGGTGAGTGGGTGTGCACGTTGTGCAGCTGTGTATAGCATAGCTTAAACATCCGAAGGAGCTATATAGAAATATACAGCCAAAGTAGTCAAAGTAAAATAGTGTAGAGGTTAGAGCTTTTGCTTAGCATGCAGTCATTAATGGTTTGAGTCCCAATGCAGTCCGTTCATTTTTATATGTGAAAACAGCACTAAAACTATCTTTTATTATAAATAGGTAGTGAACATGCCTCCCAACTGTACCAAATTACTAGTTTTTTACTGAGTTTTGGGGTCCAAATAATGGGGTGCCACGATTCCCGAGTGGCACCCCTTCATTTACAAATGTTTCCCAGCTTTTCTATTTTTTTAATTTCTTTTCGCATTTTGAGCTGATGTCATCACATGTGTGATTATGTCAGCTCTGTCAGGGCTACCAGCCTATCGGAATTGAGCTCAAGGGCTCACTTGCACACATGATGTACGCATTTCCGGCTCTGTTCAAATGATCTGCGAGTGGGAGCTCTGTGAAGGAAACATGCTTTATTATCTTTTCTGTGAGTGGGAACATTTTTATTATTTTTGGGGCTGCAAGTGATCTGCGACTGCGAACAGAAGCTCCCGCAGTGCTGAGCAGAAAGGATTCAAGAAGTAGGAAACATATTCTGTATTAACATGCTTTATTTATTCTCTGGCTTCTTACTTATTTGTGGGTGTATTCAAGACTGCATCTTCTAGTATATCGTTCTTAATAATTAGTGGCTAAGCAGAGTGGAAGCAGCAGCAATTAAACAGAGTAGTTCAGTAACAACTCTGCTTTTTATTTATGTATTGAGCAGAGTTTGGAAGCAGGTTAGTTTAATTTTTTATTTATGTATTGAGCAGAGTGGTTCATTTTACAATGTGTATGTGAATAATTAGCAGCTAAACAGAGTGGAAGCAGCAGCATTTAAACAGACTAGTTCAGTAACAGCTCTAATTTTTATTTATGTATTGAGCAGAGTTTGGAAGCAGCTTAGTTCCATTTTTCATTTATGTATTGAGCAGAGTGGTTCATTTTACGTGTGTGTGTGTGTGTGTGAATAATTAGCAGTTAAGCAGAGTGGAAGCAGCAGCAATTAAACAGAGTAGTTCAGTAACAGCTCCGTTTTTTATTTATGCATTGAGCAGAGAGAGTCTGGAAGCAGCTTAGATACATTTTTTATGTATTGAGCAGAGTGGTTCATTTGTTTTACATGTGTGTGTGAATAATTAACAGCTAAGCAGAGTGGAAGCAGCAGCAATTAAACAGAGTAGTTCAGTAACAGTTCAGTTTTTTATTTATGTATTGAGCAGAATCTGGAAGCAGCTTAGTTCCATTTTTTATTTATGCATTCAGCAGAGTGGCTCGTTTTACATGTGTGTGTGAATAATTAGCAGCTAAGCAGAGTTTGGAAGCAGCAGCAATTAAACAGTGTGTGTGTGTGTGTGTGTGTGTGTGTGTGTGTGTGTGTGTGTGTGTGTGTGTGTGTGTGTGTGAAAAGACCCCAATTGTAATACACCTGGTGGTTACAGGGTAAAAAGAACCTAAAGTCCCTAGCCGCCACCACTTGTGAATTTATGCCTCATATTTTTGATCTGTTCCTCATAAAATCTGTGGTTTTCAGGATTTTTGTGGCAAATCACTGAAGGATTGAGTTCACTAAATAATGACAGGCATTTGAAATTCAATCTTCATATGATTCAGAAAATAAATGATAACACAAAACCTTTTATTCTAGCAAATTACTAAGTTTATAAGATCAGTATTTTAAATTTGTCCCTGTTTTGGGGCTGCATTCTCCCATTATTGGCTTTGTCCAGGTTTTTGTGCTAAGATATTGAGAGCTATTGTGAGAAATGAACTCTGTATTCCCCCATTATTGGCTTTATCCAGTTTTTTTGTGCTAAGAGGTTGAGAGCTATGGTGAGAAGTGAGAGTTGAATTCACTAAATGATAACCATTTAAGTTTCAGTCTTCCTTTCTTTCAGAAAGTTGCTGATTTGGTGTAGTGGTATATTGCTCTGACTGTAGTGCACAGAGGCCTGGGTTCAAGACTTGGCAGTGAAATGCATGATAGTAATACAACACTTTAGTCTAGCAACTTTCCAAAATTATGCAAGCAATGTTTAAAATGTGTCCCTGGTTTATGGCCTTTTGCCCCCCCCCAAAAAAAAAAAAACTGAAATTGAAAATAAGTGCAAGAAGCTGTGCAAGATGCCTATAGCTTACACTACTGTCATTCTATACACACAATCATATATATATATATATATATATATATATATATATATATATATATATATATATATTGTGTGTGGGTGTGGAAGTAGACTTTTATGATGGAATTGGGCAGTTTTGTCATTACTGGTCTATGCATTTTGTTTCATTGCCTTCTCAAAAATGTCCAAACAATAATTTTAAAATTCGCTGTGTCTAACAAGTGTGCTGTATTATACAAAGAATATAATTTAATAAAGTCAGGAAGGTGTATTAAAGAACACATGTATGTTTCTTGTTTTGTGTGCAAGGGGCCAATGATTTGAAAACAGCCCGTAGGTAATCTTTATCCAGTACTGGCCAGATGCATTTTTCTTTGGATGTGGTGTGGGATTCAATGCTGTCTCAATTAATGTGAGTTTCAAGGACAGAGAAGTTTTAATGCCAAGCCTATTTTCATTGTAAGACAGTATTGCTTTGTTTAGCAGATGTCAATAAAATGTAAAAATAAAATCCAAATAATCATTGTAGAAGTAAAGCAGCATGCATACATTAGTGTTTATGGTAAATAGGGTGAAATAGCCAGGTAATGGCTGCAGGGGGACTCTGGTGCATCAGTGGTGCCATATTTTGGTTGTCTGTTCTTCAGTTTGCATTTGAAAGTTGGTATCCCACAATTCCATTGTAGTGGGCAGGGTTACGTAATGATGTAGTCACATTTTATGTTAATCAGCTTACAGATTTGTACCTATTTTTCATGGGCCTTGTCCAGATTTTTGATGTTTCCAGGTTGAAAGGTATGGTAGTGAATAATATATATTTGTTATCCAGGGTAGTGTAGCAGGTCCAAATGTGAGGTGTCAGTGTAGTACAGATCTGAAGCCCTCCATATAAACACAAGCATCTCATACAGTATAGCCACAAAATAATATAATGTAATAAAAGCACATAGGGAATGTTATGGAAGGGAAACCAATACATATCAGAAGATGTCATTAAGAAGGAATCAACTCCACAATCCTGATAGCACATAAAATGAAAACTGAGCAATGCTAAATTGTGCTCAGCTGTGCTTAGCTGATGTAAGCATTGTGTACATTTGAATGCTTAGCAATAATTAGCATAGCTAGGTGGATTTGTGCAAGAGTAAGCAGTGCTTAGAATCTAACCCTTTAAGCAATGCTTATCTGTGCTAAGCTTGTTTGCCTGTTGCTTAGCTTAGCTCAGCATATTCAAAATCATCCAAGCATGGCAGAGGACAAAAAATTAGCCCTATTTAAACCTTGCAGGTGGGAATACAGCCCATAAACAGCTGTAGCTGATCACTGCAGGCACTATGGCTGGTGCTGGGGAAGATGTGTGCTTTTGGGTGCAGTGCTGAAGCACTCAGGAGTCCAGGGTCATGGTTGGACTCCTTGTAAAAGACCATGAAGGGAGACTGCTGCAGGACCAGTACCAGGGCTCCCAGTACAAAGCAGAGGTCTGGGACCATCTTGCACATGACCTCACCAGTGCTACTGGTATCCCTCAGACTGGTGAGCAGGTCTGGCACCATTACGCTGACCTGAAGCGTAGGAAGATGATTCTCTTGGACCAGTGAATTCAAGATGCACAAGCACGGAATGTCCCTGAAGTGTATAAGTATCAATATCAATCAGTGTTCTGCAAAGTCCAGCCTGAGTATGTAATCAATAGGTATGCATAAATATGTATTTATCTCCTGTACAGCTACAGATGAGAGGGCTCCAAATATTGATGCACATGCCAGCAGGCTGATAAGGCTGTGCCGAGAGGCTGGTGAATAAATATCTATCTTGCATTATCCAGGGTAAATAAATAGAAAGTAGTAGAGTGTCAATAGCTAGTAGGTAAACTTTGTACTGTGTGCAATGAATAAAGGATTGTGATCAGGTGAATAAAAGTCTCTGTAACATTTAATAAAAATAAAAACCCCAGACTGTTGTGTTTACTTTGTCATGTTGTGGTAGGAATAAAAATGTGTAAATGTTCTGCATAGTTATGTGTTTCTGGTAGAAAATAACTGCTTCATGCAACTATTACTGAAAACCTAACTCATATCTGTTGTCTGAAAAGTGCAGTACAGTATTCATTACCTAAAGTATTTGTTGAACTACAAGGTCAGATTGTGCAAACCAAAGAGTACTAGGGAGAAAAAAAGTCAAGCAGGAGTCAGTAGTTCCTCAGTAGCTCATTGTGATGAAACAGAGCTGTGGTTTACATTTTTGTACAAACAGGCATGGTTCGAATCCTGGCAGTGGTTGTACATTGAATGCATATTGTCAAACAAGAATATGTGAATATTTGCTTAAACAGTCAGATAGTATTAACATAAATTACCTCCACTGTAAGGCTTTACGCACACAGTCTGTGTTCAACATATCCACTGTCCAACCCCAATTCTGCAAATGACAGCAAGATAAGTACATACACCAAGCACTTTTTTCCGATACATGTCACTCAAGTGTCACAATGTCATGGCTAATGGTCACTGCTAATAATAACCAGGGAGACTGAGAGAAACCCTGGTAAAGTATGTCAGTACCACACCACCCAAGCATGAGTGCCGGGCACTCCTGTCAGTGTCACATATGCAACTGTGAAAATGTAAATATGTATAGAAACAGTCAGGTACTGTTGACATGTATTTCTTCAACAGGTCTGCCAGGTAAGGAAATGTGTCTATTAGCTGTAAGAAGGCTTAGCCAATATACTGTGCACAAAAATCTCCATGTCCATCCCCAGGCTATAGGTAGGCATACAGTGAGGTTGGCCATGGGGAGTAATGAGTAGAGTAATGATCTGTACAGTTGTTGAAAATTGAAGCCTAGACAGTTGTTAATTAACCATTCTCTCTCTCCCCACCCTATTTGCACAAATACTTCATACACATTAAATGGATATGTTCATCTCCAAACCTACTGTTGGGACATGTGTCTTATTGTTATACAAATATTGAACTGTTTGAATTTTAATGTTCCCTGTTCAGATACTATCATTGGTGGCCTGTTGCTATCAATGTAACTTGCATGCTGTTATAATGCCTACTGTGATTCCATATATGCATGTGTTCTATTTGCTATGCAACTATTTAAATCCTGTTTTACGGGGTCAATTGGAACACCCATGCATGCTGTTAGAACTAATCCTGAATTGTGTTGTTCTTGACTAACCACCATATTTTTTTTAAAATGAAACACCATAGCATGTCTGGGAAGGCAGATCCCAGTGGATCCATGTTTCCTGCCTCATCTGGCCATTGCACCAGGCCCCAGCATGTCTGGGACCCAACCTGGGCCTTCCTCTTCCATTAGACCTGCACCACCTTTGGGTGGAAATACCTCTGGGGATGGGGCTCATCCTCCTGGGTGTGAGTGAGGAGAGGAGACCATCACCCATAGTTAGGTCCGGGGATTGGTACGAAGCACCATCCAATCAGAGCATGTTGATCAGCTGTGCCAGCTTGAGGGCCAGCTGGCACATCTTGAGGGTCAGCCTGCCCCTCCTGTGCAGCCCCCAGCACAGCCATCTTCGGGGTCAGGAAGGTGCAGTGGTAACTCCCCATGGGTGGGGACCTCAATCCAACTGTAACCATATGGGTGCTCATGTGTGTCTGATTCGCAACCACCCTCCCCATCCAAGGTGTTTACTCCCTACATGTATCTTATACCACCCCTGTCAGCTGTCTTGTCTGTCTTCCTATCCAACTTTCCTCCCCATATGTACCCACTATCCTTCCCCAACATCCCACTCTCCCCTTAGGAAAAAAAATGGCAATCTGTTCCCCCAAAAAAATGGTGTCCCATACATTGTTGTCCATTTTGCACGTGTCTTCTGGACACATGAAAGCTTGTATAATTGGATTAACAACACATTACTGTTGTCCTTACCCCTCTCTCAGAGGTATGAGTGTCCAAATTCACCTCCAAATTCTGTACAAATGCACAGCTGTTGTTGTATCAGAAATGGACAGCTATGGACCTTCCCTACACCCATCCTGCACATCCCTAGCTATCTGTCATATTGTTTCTCCCTCTGCATGCTCTGTTTTTCACCAGTTTCCTATCACCCCTTTTTTCTTTTCTTTTAAAGAAATCAGCATGGGGGTAAGTGTGAGGAAGCAGCACTAAGCAGCAGTAAGCAGGTTTGCATGATGCTAAACAATGCCTACACAGATTAAGCATTTCTCCATTTAACCATGTGTTGCCATCGCTTACCATGGCACAAACCAATGCAAGCCTGCTTACAACTGCTTAAAACTGCTGTAATCACCCTGTCTCCATCAGCCACTATTCTGCCCAGCAGAAAAAATAATCAGCCCTGCCAAGTCTTGAAAACAGAACCCTGTACACCACCGTCAGAGCAATGTACCACTACAGCATCTGAGCTGTAATAATGGATGCTGTTTTTTTTCAAATATATTATTCAGTACAGGTATAGAATAGTAGGGAACAAACACTGTGGAATCAGTCATGTTTAGTATATATAAATATACACATATAGATGTGTATTGTGATAGATAAATATAAAAAGTATATACATCAGATATATGGAGGTATACATATAAAGCAAATACTTATAGAATATATACATATATATTGTTATATAAATATATGTGTAGATATCAAAAAAGTATATATATATATATATATATATATATATATATATATATACACATATATATATATATATATATATATATATATATATATATATATATATATATATATATATATATATATATATATATATATATATATATATATATATATATATATATATATATATATATATATATATATATATATACACACACACACATACACACATACATACATATGTGTGTGTGTGTGTGTGTGTGTGTGTGTGTGTGTGTGTGTGTATATATATATATATATATATATATATATATATATATATATATATATATATATATATATATATATATATATATATATATATATATATATATATATATATATATATATATATATATATATATATATATATATACTCATAATATGTAGTGGAGTCATACCCAGCACCATACCTCTCCACCTCTTACAGCAAGAATGTTGGACAAAGGCTATCAAAATGGGGGGACAATGGGCCAAGACCATAGACATAATGTATGTACTGCAGTTATAAATGTAGAATGTTGCTACAGTAACAGGGTTTGTGCCAGTATACATGTTCAGAAGGGGTTCCTATCGAGTGATCGAAAATTGCAAATGGCGAACATGTATTGAGCGAACCCGATTGGTTGAAACGTCCAAACATCGCACACAATCTTTTTCCTTTACTTCAATGTAGTGTGAACTCGGAGTAGGAATATTTAAGTAGCGGGGATGTGGGTGGTGCAACCCCCCACATGGGGGGGTGCAGGGGGGCTTGCCCCCCATGCCTACAGCATTTAGGTAAGTATAGTTTTTTATTTTTATTTTTTTATTATATTTTCGAAATGTCAAACATTGCTCATATGGTGTCAACCATATGGTGTTCGATGTTTGAATCTATCGAAAATATAATATAGACCCGTTCAGAAGGATGTGAGTTCTGAAACTGAAGTGTATGTCATCATTTACTGTCAGAAATCCTCAGATCCTCACAGTGATTTACCACAGAAATGAAAATAATGATTCTGTGGAACAGACCAGAAATATAAGCAATAAACTTGGACAGTCTAAAACAATCTGACCAGTCAAGAAGTATGCTCAGAACCCTTAGTGTAACAAATCTGGACCCAGCCTGACAAAGTGGGGAGGTAAAGCCATGCAGCTGGGAAAATATCCCAAATATTACAGTAGATCAGGTGACACAGTTGCTGCAGTAACACCCTCCTGTCTGTTGTAGCATATATTGACTGGAATAGCCCAAGTCCAAAACCACATTACTCCCCACTAGTTACTGATAAAAATCCTGACATCATCCCACTGATGTGTCATAAATACACAACACATATGGGGGCTAGGCAACAGTACATCTGGTATATATCTGGACATAACACCACAGTAGGGAAATTACACTGAGCTGCTATGCATGTCACCAAGCACTGTCTAAACTACAGGCAGACTGACACAACACCAACCCATGTTTGCTATGTTGGAATACACATGTAATTGCAAATATAGCTGGCAATACAGGGATGTAACAGCACTGACAGCCACCATTGTGAAAGTGCATACCCATAAACAATCTCACCACATTCAAAGTAATATACTTGTAAGCCACATGAACAGTAGAATATATGGACTGTGTGAACAAAATCATCAGCATGTTTGTCACTCACACACTACCCCTACATATACTGGCCATATTCACAGTGTAGTTTGATGCCTGACTGTGGTATGGGACATGATTCAGTCTGCCCCCTACAAACATATACAGCTGATAGAGCACCAAAAACTGGAGCAGCATGCAAAGTCAGATAGGAAAGGACCCTCAACACTTACAGCTACCACCTCCCTACACAGGCCAAATAACACATGCACAATACACTGCTACATAATCCTGACAGTCTGTCAACAATTGCCAGAAATACACAGTTCTCTCAATTGTATAGGATCCCACAGAATGTTCAGGCTTTGTCCTCATATATAAGTCCTTCTACACATACCATATCTGGCAGTCTGATACATCACTGGGATGATATCAGGACTGAAGTCGCTATATAATGATATATGATACCTATCCACCTCTTACAGCATGACATCTGGACAAAGCCTGACATACTTGGGGGGCAGATGCCCAAACACAGGGGCATTATTGATATATTGCCATTGTAAACTGAGAAAGTTGCTGGTATAACAGGGTTGTTGTAACATATCTGTTCTGAGGGATATTGAAGTTAGAAACACACATGGATGCTGCCATTTACTGACTACAATCCTCAGAGTATGCTACTGAATTTCCAAAGCCAAGACACACCAGATATAAGAGTCAAAACTCTGGCCAGTCTGCAGATAGCCCTACAGCTGACAGTTATGTCAACCACATAACACTATCAGACTTAAATGCATGCAGAGCAGCCATATCCACACAAAGCCTGTCAAACTAGCATTACTTCAACTGTATAACATCAATACTTGCATTCTGTCCCTATGTCTGGAACATTCTCCTCCAGTTTGTTGGGCTGTCTCCAGTGTTTGTTGCAAGAGATCCATGAAGTCCTCCTCACAGGCAAGGAAAAGGAGCAATGCCCACATGGAGTACTCCGTTATAGGAGTGTGTTTCCATGATATTGGGTATGGGAATGATACCACAGCTGTTCTACATGCAATTAGCAAGTAAGGGACTCAAATTGGTGCACAGGACATCAGCTGCTCATGAGCAGTACCTACAAAAGGCAAGCTGCTGCCTATGCAAAACAGATGTATATCCTACATCTGTCAGAGAGAGAAAGAGAGAGAGAGAGACAAAGACAAACAGGCAAATGGAAAGACAGACAGACACACACACACACACACACACACACACACAGACACACACACACACACACACACACACACACACACACACACACACACACACACACACACACACACTGAAACTGATGAATTATACAAACTGAATAAAAAAAAAACACAGGTATGTCAAACAATTAAGCATGTAATGGAATGTACTAGCAGGTATGTAGATGTGGATGATAGGAAGTTCAAACAATATTATCTCTCAACAACACATGCTGTACAGATATATTGCTGAGCAGAACCTATGGCCATAGAAACGATGCCTGTCTCCAGTGACAGAGAACACAGCTCAGGTCCCTGAGTCACCCCAGGAAAGGATGGCTCACAAATGGCCACTACTGGAGTGTGTTGCACAATACTGAATGTGACACTGCTAGGCCACACCCAGTGCAAATCTTATCATCATTAACTCTGTAATATCCACCTCTGATTTCTGCCTCTTTTTTCACTGCCACTGTCTCCAACCCATATAACATAGCTGGTCTCACTACCCTCTTGTAGACCTCCCTTTCACTCTTAATGGTACTTGTGTGTCATAAATCACACCTGAATCTCTTCTCCACCATCCACATCCTGCCCGTATTCTCATCTTTACCTCTCCCCCACACTCACCATTACTCTGAACTGTTGTTCCCAAGTATTTACACCTATCCACCTTTGAAAACTGTACTCCCTGCATCATCACCATTCCTCTTTCCTCCCTCCCATTCACACACATATATTCTATCTTAGTCCTGCTGACCATCATTCCTCTCCTCTCCAGACCATACCTCCACCTCTCCAGGGTCTCCTCAACCTCTTCCCTACTCTCACTACAGACCACAATCTCATCTGCAAACAGCACAGTCTAGGGGGACTCCTGTCTGATCATGTCTGTCAACCTGCCCATCGCCACTGCAAATAAGAAAGGGCTCATTGCTGATCCCTGATGTACTCCCACCTCCACCTTAAACACACCTGTCACTCCCAATGCAGAACTCACCACTGTCACACTAGCCTTGTACATATCCTGTAGCATTCTTGTGAATTCCACTGTGATTCCTGACCATCTCATACATTACCACAACTCCTCTCTAGGCATCCTGTCATATGCTGTCTCTATGTCCACAAAGACACAGTGCAGCTACTTCTGACCTCCTCTGTATGTCCTCATCAACAATCTCAGAGCAAACACCGCATCTGTACTGCTCTATCCTGGCATGAAACCATGCTGCTGATCAGTAATCCTCACCTCCCTTCTTAGTCTACCTTCCACCACCCTTTACCATTACCTCATGCTGTGACTGATCAGTGTTGTCTCCCTGTAGTTACTACAGCTCTGTACACTACCCTTATTTTCATAATCAGTACCCAAACACATTTTATCCACCATTTATGCATCCTCTCACTTTCCAAGATTACAGAAAACAATCTGGTTAAAAAGACCACTGCCAATTGTCCTAAACACCTTCATGCTTTAACAGGTATGTCATCTGGACAATAGCCTTTCCATTCTTAAACCTTTTCATAGCTATCCTTACTTCCCCCTGGATAATCTGTTGCATGTGCTGATTGATCATACCCACATCATCCAACCTTCTCACTCTCTCATTCTCTTCATTCAACAGCCCATCATAGTACTGTTTCCACCTGCTCAACACACTCTCCCCACTTGTGAGTACACATCCACCATTATCCTTTCTCAGCCTTATTTGCTGCACATCCTTTCTAGCTACATACCACTGTCAAGCCAATTGGTATAGGTCCTATTCTCCATCCTTGGTGTCCAACCTTAAATACAGCCCTTCAAATGCCCCATCCTCAGCCTTTGCCACTACTCTCTTTGCCATGCACCCCATCTCCCGATACACCCGTCTACTTTCTTCATCTGTCTGATAATCCCACTTCTCCTTGGCCAACCCCTTTCTCTGTATACTCCTCTGTACTTCCTCATGCCACCACCAGGTCTCCTGCAGATGTCACACCAAGCCCCATTCTACTCATCTCCCTTAATAGCTTGGATGTAGTTACCCAGATATTTGCTAACTCTTCACTGCCACCAACTGCCTGTCTTAACTCTTTCTTGAACTCAGCCTCACAATCACCCTTTCTCAGTATCCACTATTTGATCAATGATGTTGTCCTCACACTCCTCCCCCACTTCGTGATCACCAATGTCATCCCACAGACCAACCTTCCATGCTGCCTAACTACACTTTCCCCTGTCACCACTTTACAGTTACCATTCCCCTTAAAACAAGTCCACCTGCATAGGAGATAAGCCACCTGTGTGCATCTTCCTCCACTCTTGTTTGTCACCCTATGCCCCTCATTCTTGTAAAACTAGGTATTCACCACACCCATGTCCAACCTCTGTTGCAAACTCTACCACCATCTCACCTTCTGCATTCCTTTGCTTAACACCATACCTACCCATCACTTCTGCACCCTCTCTGTCCCCTTCACCAGCATGACCATTGAAATGTTCTCCAATCACCACTCCCTCACCCTAGGGTACACTCATCACCACTTCATCCAACCACACCAAAGTACATCTGTCTCATCCATCACACATGCAATTAGCAGAGCATATGCACTAACAACTGTCAACATTACACCATCAATTCCCAGCCTCTTAAACATCGCTCTACCTGACACTCTTATCACCTCCACAAACACTCTTGGCATAATGTTCCTTCAGGTTAACCTCTACACCATTTACCCTCCCATACACACCATGATAGAACTATTTGTACCCGACTCCAATACATACAGCTGTACACCCCTTCCATCTGGTCTCTGACACATACAATATATACACCTTTCCTCTGTCCAGCATATCAGCTAGCTCTGTTCCTATACCAGTCATACTCAACATTAACAGTTCCTACCCTCACTTTCACACACCTAGCCTTTCACCTCTCTGCCTGCCATGTGAGCGTCAGACATCCTCCAGGGTATGTATGTGAATGCAAAGGCTACTGCACTATAAAATGACATATGTGTGTTACAGCAATATGAAGAAAGTGTCACTACTTGTGGCCCATAGCCCATCATGTATGTGCAGTATCCTCCAGATGTCCAGCCCTAATAGGTTGACATGACTGACTGAGCAGCAAGACTGTAATTACAGTGTGCCATACTGACATAGAACAGAAATGTATAGCAAGTCTTCCCTGTGCATATGTATGTATGGGTAGGTGTACCTGGCTGCCTCATAACAACTGACATGGGATGCAAAACATCAGGTAAATAAGCTGTACATGTTGTACATGTGTGTAACCTTAGTTTCTGTGCATCCAACAGAGTTACACCTGTACAGCTACTGGTGGTGTCATTGCCGTGACACAGACATGGGTAATATAATAAGCATGAGAATCATGTTGAAACTGTAGAGGTGGCCAACTGTGTTCTGACCCATATTAGCTCACAGGTGGATTACTGTAAGGATAACTATGAGTAAAAATTGGAAAAATCCACTGAGGGCAATCACAAGCACATCTTTGCATATGTCTGCAGTCTCAGAGGCACCAACTCAACCCACCCTGTAATGGTGGTCAATCACAGCACATACAAACACACCATATCTACAGCCCACCTGCTGCAGACAGGTTTAAGGTAAACATCACCCCCCTGGATCACCATCAGTATAGGTGGATGTGCACAGCACATGCATCCTTCTCCACATCTTCATGGATCAGGTGCAAACTGCCTAATCAAAGTTAAAAGCAAGTCCCCTTGTGGCCTGATAACATTCCTGTCTGCATCCTACATGAACCCAGGCATATGCTTCCAGCTCCATTACACACAGGTCTATATTATAAAGACGAACATTTACTTACCCGAATGCCTAAACATCGACCCATATTCAACGAACCGCGAAAACATCGATCGTCCAGAAGCATGAAAGTGGAAACGTGGAATCGTCATGGTTGGCCCTTCTACGATGTAGCTCTGTAAGGTAAGTGTGCGATAGTTACAGACCTTAGGGTTAGGGTGCGGGTTAAGGTAAGTGCATAGATGGTAATGTATGTTAGATTTATTGTAGGGTTAGAAGTAGGGTTTTGTTAAGTGCATGTGTGTGGATTATTTAGTTTGTTTGGATTTAGCTTTTTAAGGTAAGTGTGTGATAGTTATGGACCTTAGGGTTAGGGTGCGGGTTAAGTTAAGTGCATACATGGTGGTATATGTAAGATTTAGTGTAGGGTTAGAAGTAGGGTTTTGTTAAGTGTATGTATGTGGTTTATTTAGTTTGTTTGTGCAGGTAGTATGTAGCGGGTGGTGGGGTGGGACAAGTATGACAGTTCGACTTTTTGAATTTTGCGGTTTAGGGTGTTCAGTGTATATGCGGTTCACGGAATATGTGTCAACGTTTAGGTATTCAGGTAAGTACATGTTCATCTTAATAATGTAGACCCGTACACACTATATGCAAGCAAAGCCTAAGCACCATTGACATCCCATCTGCAAGGAACATGGCCACTCTCATCCCTCTACACAAAAGTGAATGAGGAATGGTGGTTTATGCAATGCACTGGTCCTCACTGGGGGGAACATGACACATCAGGACCAGGAGTGTAATGCATGTTCATACAGTGCTGCCAGGTACAGGTATATGATGTATTTGTAAGTGGTGGCTAATAGTCCATATTCATGTCCTGGCTCTGTAAAGAACTCTGGGCAATGTCTGAGGTCCTGTGATGTGTTTCCCTGTGTATGTCTTCCAGGTGTCATGCAGTGGCAACCGCCTTACACCGATGTGGAGACAGCAGCCATCACAGAAGCTGTAATCTTAAACTATGCCATCCTTTCTGGCCGTAGCTGGCAAAAATCTGCAAGAGCAGACTGCCCTGTGGGATGAGATCATCCAGAGAGTGAATGTCTTGGGCGATCATGGATGCACATACGATCAGGTCAGCCATAGAGCAACTGACCTGATACATAGTGCCCAGTAAAGGGTTGCTGCTATACTGAGGGACTGTACTGCTATTGGTGGGGGGCCAGCCACACAGGCCCCACTTACAGCAACAGAGGAGCTCCTTGCCAACATTGGGGTAGCCCCCCACACAAACTCAAACACAGGAAACAGCAGTCATAGAGGTGTGTGGCACCCGGGCAACAGGTAAGGTCAAAGTGCACATCAATGTAATGAGGTAGCATATAAACTGTCTTCTACAGAGTCTCTAGAATCATATTTCAGTGCAAAATTGATTAGTGTGTGTGGGGTGTAGTAATGCACACAAGTGCACATCTATGGTGAAGGACAGCAAATTGTGTAATATCATAGTGTGTACTGTACCTGTGCAGAAACGTAGTGTTCATCTTGTACCAATGCCTAATGTGAATCTGCTGACAATACCTCCTGCTCATAACTGCATAGGTCCCTCTGGTCTGCACATGGGACAGCAGCCTGAATCCAGTAAGTATGGGCTTTTCCTGTAGTGGCTCACCAGTACTCCAGGCATGCTAAAGTTAATGCATATGACCATGCACACAACTGTTACACTCAGCCATTTGGCAATATCTGCATGTTCACCTGTGGTGGAGTTTACTGTATTGCATCACTGTGGTCATGACAGGGGCCTATTTGCAGGAGATGTTACATATCTGTAGCATAGCTTATAACCTGTCATTGCAGGACATCTGGACAAAGACCGACAAAATGGGGGGACAAAGGCCCAAAACTAGGATCATATTGTAGAATCCAGTGGTATACAGTGCATATAAATGGTATACACACCTGTCAGAATGCCAGGTATGTGTGATAAAGAAAAATGAGAGCACAATAGACAAGTTCAAAATACTGCCATTTCATGTGACCTATAACCTGTACAATTCAATCGTAATGCAAACAAATCTGTTAGGGGAACAATAATGACACATAACAATAGTACAGCAACCTAGATGCATATGTGTGCACAGGCTGAAGCTAGTACTGTGTTGAGGCATCTTTCGATAAAACTACAGAAGTACATGTTATTGGGTACACGACAGCCATCAATTACAGAGACTCTTTGATTGACAGCAAATAAGCGTTAGCTGTCCTACTAGGATTATCCTAACATACACCCAATTGCCTGCTACAGCAACAGACATGGTTCACATAGAGATGACAAAGCTGCTAAGGGCCAACATGTTTGAGATGTATCAGCCTGGAGAAGGGTACCAAAGCATTTCCACAGCATTGCACATACCATGGAACACAGTGCAGACAGTCATCAAAAGGTGGTCAAAATATGGGGCTACAGTGACATTGCGAAGGAGTGGACATCCCACCAAAGTCTACGAGAATACAAGACCAAAACTGGCCAGGAAGGCTGCCAGGAGCCGTACAGCAACAGCGAAGGAGTAGCAGGAATCTCCATCAAGTATTGGGTGTGTACTATATGTCACAACAATCTTCCATGATCTCCAAATATCCTGCCTATAGGATAGGGTTGGAAGATGGCAGAAGTTCCTCACAACAAACGATATCCAGGCCTGCTGAAAGTCTGAAAACAATACATCAGGTCTCCAAAAAACAAGTGGGAAAATGTGTTATGGTAATATGGGACCACAGTTGAACTCTTTGGCCACAATTCTGACAGGAGTGTTTGGCACAATATCAGCACTGCACATCACCACAACACCACCACCCTCATGGTGAAGCATGGTGATGGCAGTGTCATGCTTTGAGGTTGCTGTTCACAAGCTAGAACTGGAGCTGTAGCCAAGTTAGAGGGGATTATGAACAGTTCAAAACACTGGTCCCTTGTGCCTCCAAAATATTCTGATGTCTGCCACATAGCTGTGGATGGTGAGGAATAGCCCAAACCATACATCCAAATCAACAAAACAATGGCTTCACCAGAACAGATGCAACATTCTGCACTGGCCGAGTCAGAGCCCACACCTACGTACAATAGGATATATGCAGGGTGACCTGAAGAAGGCAGTGCACAGGGGATGCCCTTGCAATCTAACATAGTTGGAGGTGTTTTGCAAGGGAGAGTGTGAAAACATTGGGAAGTCAAGATGTGCCATGTGGATAGACACCTTCCCAAGAGGACTGCATACTGTGATTAGATCAAAAGGTGCTTTAACAGAGTATTACTTTAAGGGTATGCACGCTCATGCAACCAGCCTATTGTACCTATTTCAGTTACCAGATGTTACCTGTAACTGATGTTTATGTTCTTCAGTTGGATTGCACAGAAACATATATATATATATATATATATATATATATATATATATATATATCTATATCATATGAAATGATGGCAATGTTATGTTATGACCTGATTTCTGAGGTCTCACATGATATACCATGAAAACCTGGCATGTTAACAGGTGTGTGTACACTTATTATATCCACTGTAAGCTTGGGAAGTTGTTTGAGTAACCAGCTTTGTTTTAACATACACGTACTGCCGGTTATGCAGTCGGAACCTCAAATTAGGACATTATTTATTTGCACCAATCCACAGGTCAACCCCAGTAATGTATCGGACAAACACAGGAGTTATGAGGAACAGACCACACATATGAGCCACACATGTAGACATTCAGCAAAACCCTTTACAGTTGGGAGGTAATGTTTTGTAGGAGTTGCCACAGTGCTATACAGGTGAACAGCAATAATTTACATGGGTGCAGTGTGTGCTAGATGAAGGGCCATCACCTACTAGCTCCACTCACGTAACCCAGAGGTGTATATTAGGTGAAGGACAATCACCTACTAACTCCACTCACGTAACCCAGAGGTGTATATTAGTAGTAACAGTAATTGGAAACGGCTACACTGCATGATGCTTAGGGTCCATCCAGAGTGTGCATGTTATTGTCTGACTGTGTGTCGTGAATGTCCCCAGTCAGCTAATGTGAGGTCTGTGTAATGCCTTTGAGGTACCTCACCTGTCTGTATTTGTGTGTGTGTGTGTGTGTGTGTGTGTGTGTGTGTGTGTGTGTGTGTGTGTGTGTGTGTGTGTGTGTACCAGCAAACCTTATAGTGCCAGTAGTAATTTACATATGTTGTTTTTCCCTCACAGGTGGACATGGTGGCTACAGTCCCTCCCACTCTGATACTGATATCATTGTCTCTGCAGAATCTGACCACGATGATACTCATATTGAGGCACAGGTGGGGTTGTCAGGGGCTGATACTGTGCCATCACTTGGCATCCCACTATTGTCAACTCCATCTCTGCACGCAGTCACAATGTCCACACATACCTCATCACCAGTGGCCACAGATAATGGACAGTTGGCAGGTGGTGGCATGGAACAGGCTACTGTGGTGAATATGGCAAGTGAAGGTGCAGTCTCTAGGCATAGCCAGAGTGCTGGTGAGGCCACACAGGCAGATGGGCAGGGGTGCTCAGAGGAGGATTGCAGCCTGTCATGCCCCTGTTGCAAGTGCCATGGCAGCAGTCACCAGACGCATGTTTCAGGCTGTCATGGGGGCACAGGCACATAATGAATTTAATGCCAGAGATATATGCAGGGTCGTGGATGACACCGTCCCTGGTGTCCATGGCAATATGAACTCACTGCAGTGTTGTAACACATCTGCCATGTCATTGTAGAGATACAGGTGTATCTGCACACATTTCCCAAGTCTGGGTAACAGTTCTTGCATGTGCCTCACAGCTTATAGGGCTAAGGGGTTGTATCTCAGTCTATGGTGATTGACATCAGGTCTAGTATAGTGGACAATGGTAAGTGTGATGGGTGGAACACACCTCAGATTGCTAATGCCCACAACCCCAGAGGATATTGTGTCAACCAAACACACAGGGAATACTGTTCACACACACACACACACACACACACACACACACACACACACACACACACACACACACACACACACACACACACACACACACACACACACACACACACACACACACACACACACACACACACACACACACACATGCACAGGATCACAGTTGCCAGTGTTGTGTTTGGAGCCCCTACCCATCAAGTTGTGGTACCACATATTATGCAGTAATTGCAGGTGGCACAGGACTACTAGTGTGATGAGTACTACAAGGTACCTATAAGGTGAATAACATCACGTGGCCTTGTGGGGTATGGCAATGGTGGCTGTACTGGGTGTGAAAGTATTCATAATAGTGTTGCATACAAGTCTGCACACTCACAACTACTGCTATACACACCAATGCACGTGCACACACACACACACACACACACACACACACACACACACACACACACACACACACACACACACACACACACACACACCCAATTGCCAGTACTGAGATTAATAGACCAACCAATCTTGTTATTCATATCATACTATTCCATTCTTTTGCACAGGGCTTACAGGGCTGAAGAGTGTCTACAGATACCACTATGGTTGATGTGAACAGTGGACCTCATACAATAGACCTAGGAATGTGTACTCTGTGTACCATGGCAAAAAATATGAAACCGTACCCATCCAATGGATGTTGTTTGCACACAATCACAAGATACTTTTCTCTCCCACACATTTGTCAGAATTGAGATTAGAACCCTTACCTATCTACTGTTACTACATTGTTATGCATGTATCACACATGCCACAGAGGTTATGGAGTGACACTTGTCCAAAGATTATTTTAAGGTGAGGGACATCACCAGGCCACAGAATACTGTAACCTACACATATACACACTTACTCACAATAATACACACGCATACATATGCCAGGACTCATATTAGAACCCTAGCTATGTGGTTATTGATTTTATAGGGTTATGCAGTTACCGGCCCCACTACAGAGCTTATAGGTTGTGGAGTGTCCCAAGGTACCTGTATAGTGAATAACATCTACAGCACTTGTAAGGTATGGCAATGGTAGTTGTACTGGATGAGATGGGTCACAAACACTTTAGTACACACTAATGCACACACACACACACATTTGACAGTACTGAGAACCATAGGTTGAAAGAGTCTTAGGTGTGTATGTGGCAAATGGCCATGGAGGCTTTACAATGCTAGCACATGGGAATACACTGGCATCGTGTCACCTGATGATATGCCCCAGTGTGTCTACCGAGTATAGTCACTGGAGTTATCCTGAGGTTGGGTATTCTATTCCCCATCCACTCCTCCTGATTTCTCTTGAAGAGGGACAGTGATGTGCTCAGTTTGATGTGTATGTGGCGTCTTTTCCATAGGGTGGCCAATCTCTGAGTTGTGAACCTGTCCCTCCAGCAAGTCCTGTTGATTGTGAGAATGCGGTTGAGGTATCTAGGGTATGTTGTGTGGACAGATTGATTTCCTCGGATGTACCATTCCTGACAGGGTTGGGTCAGACATGGCTGTGTATGTCAGGCAGAGATTGCACCTTATTAGCCAATGTCAGACAGAGATTCATTGCAGTTGTTGGAGTCTGTCCATATGGGGCAAGTGTGTAGTACCTAAGATCCTCTTTGTGAGGTACATTTGCAGCCTCTCCTGTTGTTGCTGGTGTCCAGTGGGGTACATGGCAAATGGGCCATAGTACACATTGATTGGGCTACTGAGGGGAGTGTACAGGGAAACACTGTCCTTTTACTTTCCAGATTCAACACCCTAAGTCAGGTGAAGTGACGCATGGAAGGACTTTCCAAAGACAGTGGCACCACCATAGAGCTCACTTTCAACTTGTGTTCCCACTTCTGTTTTACCAACATCAGTGTTCAGTGGACTACCATCAATCTATTACTTTATGGGAACCATGTTGTACCCAAAGAGGATGGCGGCACATCATCTGGCATTCAGGTTATGTCCAGGATTCTGACAACAGTCATAGGTCTGAGAGAGGCCTTTGTGAACGATGTCAACCTCACATGGGGGGGGGGTGGTGATAATAGCATCCACCTTGTAGTTATCTGCAAAAATTGTCAGCCAGAATGCCTTTGTATTGGGCTGGTCCTCAAAGGGGTGGATCCTAAACATGAGGGGACCCAGGTCCACAACCTGTGGGACTCCACTCATGTCTGTTCAGCAGTCTGACATGAAGTCTGCTGTTTTCACACTGTGGGTTCTATCTGTGAGCTGATTTGCAGGCCACCTACTGATGGAGGGGTGGCTGCCTACCTGAGTGTATTTGTGTATGATTCCTGAGTGAGGAGTGATATTCAAGGATTAGATGGGTAGCCTATCTTGTTATCTATTCCATACTGTCGCATAGTTATTGCACATGGCACAATGCTTATAGGGCTGCAGAGTGTCTGCAGGTCCATCTACAGTGGATGGCGGCTATGGGCCTTGTAATGTGGACTTTGAGACATGTACTGAGTGGGCAACAGAAAAAAATAGCAAAACCTACCCCCCCAATGGGTATGGTTCTCACACAAACAGAACCCCCCCCCCACAGACAGGATACTGTTCAAACACACACACACACACACACACACACACACACACACACACACACACACACACACACACACACACACACACACACTTACCCAAACAGAGATTAGAACCCCTACCTATCTATTACTACTACAGTGTTACACATTTATCGCACACACCATGGAGCTTATAGGGTGAAGGTTGTCCAAAGGTATTTCTAAGGTGAGGAACATCACCAGCCCTTGTAAAGTATGGCAATGGGTGATGTTCTGGGTGAGAGAGGCCACAAAATAATATACACACATTTGTCCGAACTGGGATTAAAACTCCTACCTTAGTAGTTATTTGTACTATACTGTTATGCAGTTATCACACACCACAGAGCTTATACAGTTGAGGCCTGATGAAAGAGACTTCTAAGATGACTATCTGCAGGACTGCTAAAGTAGGGCAATGGGAAGCATACTGGGTTTGAATAGACCCAAAATCTTTAACTTATAAACACACACCCTTTTACATTTAGCAGGACTGAGATAGTAACTCCTACCTAACTAGTTATTTGCACTATAGTGTTACACAGTTATAGCACACACCACAGAGCTTATGGGGTGAAGTCTGATGAAAGGGACTTCTAAGGTGACTGATATCTGCAGGACTGCTAAAGTAGGGAAAGGGTAAGTGTACTTGGTTTTAATGGACCCAAAATCCTTAACTTATAAACACACACACACACACACACACACACACACACACACACACACACACACACACACACACACACACACACTTTTACATTTGCCAAGGCAGAGATTAGGGCAATGGGAAGTGTATTGGGTTTGAATAGACCCAAAATCTTTAACTTATAAACACACACCCTTTTACATTTACCAGGAATGAGATTAGAACTCCTTCCTAACTAGTTATTTGTACTATAGTGCTACGCAGTTATCACATACGCCAGAGAGCTTATGAGTTTGAGGCCAGACAAAAGGGACTTCTAACATGACTGATATCTGCAGAACTTCTAAAGTAGGGAAAGTGGAAGTATACTCGGTGTGAATGGACCCAAAATCTTTAACTTATAAACACAACAGTGTAAGAAACTTCTCTGTGTGGAAGATTTTCAGTCCATATATTTCTAGTTAATCACTGTATATTAATCAGATCAGACAATAGTAGTAGAAGTAGCGAACGTAAACTCATCAAATCAAAAAGTAATTATAGAAAATATATAATTCTACAGCATTACTAAGTATTCAAAAGTAATCCAAACAAGGCAGGCAGTCTGTTTCCAGTCGAAAATCCTTTATTAAGTACACAGACAAGCGATCCAAGTAAAACAAAAATAGAGTAATAATTTCCTCACAAGCTTTCTAAGAGTATATATATACTTTTATCAGGCATGGGAGTGGTTTATTGTGCTGTAAAACAAAGTGTTATTGGTACACATGTTAAATTCACATCCCTTCCCCCATCAGTGTGACACTCGAGCTGGTCCTGCCCTACCTAGTAGCTGTCATAATAATATATAGCCCTAATGTACTTTAAAGGTACATCTTATTTAACCAAATTATTAAGTAGATTATTAAGTCTGTGATTTTATACAAGGCAATATACTACATGGCTGGAAATATATCAACCTTAGTTCATTTTGCGATCAAAAATTATATATAAATATATACATATACATTTTACATGTAAAAATCAGTTTCTATTTTCATAACCTATTGTTAACAAAGATCGCTTTCATCCTTCTAGACTTCTTCAGGTCTGTGTACAAGAACCCTAAAAACCTATATAATTGTATAATTAGTTAGTATTGTTATTACCATAATTTTGAATAAAGTGGAAAAAAGAGAACCAGAAAAAAATAAAAATAAAAAAATATATATGTATGATGATGGAAACAAAATATACACTTACATTTCAAATGGTTTAAAATGGTATTTAAAACCAATTTGCAGAAAAAAATAAAATACAATTAGTCACGTAAACAATGTGGCAATTTTTTAAGTTCCAGTGCACTTTTAATTGAACAGTAGTAGTTTAGTCCAGGCTTTCTAAAAGAGTTCAGCTTTAATTGCCACATGAGTTCATGTTTCTCCAGAATATTTGGGATGTCTCCTTCAAGATCACCCATGTCTATACGATCCAGGATCTGGAACTTAAAACCTGTTTGTCTTTTATGAAGAGAAAAGTGTTTGGCTAGTGCATTATTTTTACATCCAGAGCGGATTTCTGACAGATGACATGAAATCCTTCGCTTGAGTTTATTTACAGTCTTGCCCACATAGAATGCATCACATTCATTGCACTGTGCCTTGTAAATTACTTTTCTAGTGTTACAGTCACCCCCTGCACTGGTTTTAATGATCTTCTTTAAATAAGGGCAATAAAAACTATCACCTTGCTGTATAAATATACAAAATGTACAATTAGTTTCACATCTTTTAGTGTTTTTCTCACATGGTCTAGGTTTAAATTCAACAAAACTTCTAATATTCCTGGCCTTCCTATAAACAAATGATGGGGCTTCACCTAAGATGTTAATCAGAAAAGGGTTTCCTGTGACAATGTCCCAGTTTTCTTCAATAATATTTTTGATACTGTGATAATCCAAAGTATATGTCAGGATGCAGCTATTTTTGCATTTGTTATTCTCTGTGGGATTACTTAACATTTTATGGACCTTATAGACTGGTGGTAGCAAGTGGAGGTTCCCTTACTGAAGCCATAGCCATTTACCTTGATTACTTGCTGAAAACTCTAGCAGAAAAGAATAAGTCATACTTAAGAGATTCAATGGATTTTTTGACTAAAATAAAAAAAAACATTACAGTGGAAGCTGACAGTATTTTGATAACTATTGATGTGGAATTCTTGTACACAGTGCTCACTCACAATTACTGTATAACAGCAGCTATGGAGTCTTTTAAGAAACATAATCAGGGTACACAGGCACAACTGCAAAAGTTAAGCAAGCTCATTAATCTTGTACTGGACTTCAATTTCTTTACTTTCAATGGCAAACACTACAAACAAAAAACTGGTATAGCAATGGGGGCTGCCATGGCTCCCAGCATAGCTAACATAGCCCTGGGCAAATGGGAGGAGGACTTTGTGTTAAACATCACAGACTATATGCAGCATATCACATGCTATTTACATTTTATTGATGATATCTTTATTGTGTGGGAAGGTGACACCTTGCAGCTTGGAGATTTTATCACTTACCTCAATCAAACAGCCCCCTTCCTGAAGTTTACCTCTTCCCATAGCTGTACTTCAACCACTTTCTTAGATATGCAGATTTCCAAGGACACCAACAATAACAGAATCACCACTGATCTATTCAGAAAACCAACGAGGGTTAACTTATTACTCCACAGTAAAAGTCTACATCCTACAAAAAACAAGTATAATGTAGTGAAATCCCAAGGCTATAGATTAGCTCGAATTACCACAGAGATGGAACCATTTTGAGAAACCTGAACAACTTAGAGAATGATTTTCTAGTGAGAGGCTATGAAAGTCAGATGTTAAAAACATCCTGGAACCCATTATAGAACTGAAAAGGACTGAAGCACCTTCACTCAACCTCCCAGTAGAAAATGTTAAGTAATCCCACAGAGAATAACAAATGCAAAAATAGCTGCATCCTGACATACACTTTGGATTATCACAGTATCAAAAATATTATTGAAGAAAACTGGGACATTGTCACAGGAAACCCTTTTCTGATTAACATCTTAGGTGAAGCCCCATCATTTGTTTATAGGAAGGCCAGGAATATTAGAAGTTTTGTTGAATTTAAACCTAGACCATGTCAGAAAACCACTAAAAGATGTGAAACTAATTGTACATTTTGTATATTTATACAGCAAGGTGATAGTTTTTATTGCCCTTGTTTAAAGAAGATCATTAAAACCAGTGCAGGGGGTGACTGTAACACTAAAAAAGTAATTTACAGGGCAGAGTGCAATGAATGTGATGCATTCTATGTGGGCAAGACTGTAAATAAACTCAAGCGAAGGATTTCATGTCATCTGTCAGAAATCCGCTCTGGATGTAAAAATAATGCACTAGCCAAACACTTTTCTCTTCATAAAAGACACACAGGTTTTAAGTTCCAGATCCTGGATCGCATAGACATGGGTGATCGTGAAGGAGACATCCCGAATATTCTGGAGAAACAGGAACTCATGTGGCAATTAAAGCTGAACTTTTTTAGAAAGCCTGGACTAAACTACTACTGTTCAATTAAAAGTGCACTGGAACTTAGAAAATTGACACATTGTTTACATGACTAATTGTATTTTATTTTATTTTTTTCTACAAATTGGTTTTAAATACCATTTTAAATCATTTGAAATGTAAGTGTATATTTTGTTTCCATCATCATACATATATATTTTTTTATTTTTATTTTTTTCTGGTTCTCTTTTTTCCACTTTATTCAAAATGATGGTAATAGCAATACTAACTAATTATACAATTATATAGGTTTTTAGGGTTCTTGTACACAGACCTGAAGAAGTCTAGAAGGACGAAAGTGATCTTTGTTAACAATAGGTTAAGAAAATAGAAACTGATTTTTACATGTAAAATGTATATGTATATATTTATATATAATTTTTGATAGCAAAATGAACTAAGGTTGATATATTTCCAGCCATGTAGTATATTGCCTTGTATAAAATCACAGACTTAATAATCTACTTAATAATTTGGTTAAATAAGATGTACCATTAAAGTACATTAGGGCTATATATTATTATGACAGCTACTAGGTAGGGCAGGACCAGCTCGAATGTCACACTGATGGGGGAAGGGATGTGAATTTAACATGTGTACCAATAACACTTTGTTTTACAGCACAATAAACCACTCCCATGCCTGATAAAAAGTATATATATATTTAGAAAGCTTGTGAAGAAATTATTACTCTATTTTTGTTTACTTGGATCGCTTGTCTGTCTACTTAATAGAGGATTTTCGGCTGGAAACAGACTGCCTGCCTTGTTTGGATTACTTTCAAATACATAGTAATGTTGTAGAATTATATATTTTCTATTATTACTTTTTGACTTGATGCGTTTATGTCAGCTACTTCTACTACTATTGTCTGATCTGATTAATATACAGTGACTAACTAGAAATATATGGACTGAAAATCTTCCACACAGGGAAGTTTCTTACACTGTTTTGTTTTTAGATCCACTACACTTTAGTGGGTTGTTTTGAGACTTTGGGGATACCACGGAGATTACTTGTTTTTTTTTTTTTAATTTATAAACACACGCACACTTTTACATTTGCAGGACTGGGATTAGACCTCCTACCTAACTAGTTATTTGTACTACAGTGTTACACAGTTATTGTAAGTGCCACAGAGCTTATAGTACTGAGGCCTGATGAAAGGGACTTTTAAGGTGACTGATATCTGCAGGTCTGCTAAAGTAGGAAAAGGGGAAGTGTACTGGGTTTGAATTGACCCAAAAGCTTTAACTTATAAAAACACACACACTTTTACATTTGCCAGGACTGAGATTAAAACTCCTCCCTAACTAGTTATTTGTACTATAATGCTACACAGTTAATGTATGCGCAACAGAGCTTATATGGCCGAGATCTGATTAAAGGTACTTCTATGGTGACAAACATCTTCAGAAGTGCTAAAGTAGGGCAATGGGAAGTCCATTGGGTGGGGAAGGACTTTTCATTCCTATATCCTACTGACATTTCTCTAAGTGTATGCGCATGCCCAGTGTGACCTTCTATAGTAAATGTGGGGCTCCATTGCAGAGATTGTTGCACGCCAGTCTGGATTGTTTTGTGCTACATCCATACCTCTCAACCTGTTGTTGCAAGATATCTGGAGATAGCCTATCTAAATGGGGAGACAATGGGCCATATGGTGATTGTGACTATTTCTCTCAGTAATGTATGGATTGCTAGGGTTACAGGGCTTGTTTTAGCAGACATCTGACATGTATGACATTTGACACTGTCATGTATTGTGTCAGTACCTTGTGACATACCTGCTCAGATCATCACAGTGAGTTACAAGAGGAATACAGGATGGATGATGCACACACCGATATTATGGGCAAAATACTATGCATTCTTGTGCAATCCAGCCTGCTAAGAGGTGTGCCTACAAGTAATTGACTGCTGTAGCTGTGGAAATGGTCCAGTACCTTGATGATATATTACAATGCTGGAATCTCTGTGCATTTCTGTTCTGGTCTGGTCCGATTTCCAGTCCACAGTTGGGTAATATAAGTCTGACAAGATCAGGGTGACAGGCAGACTCCAGATAGATTTGTAGGGGATAAGATATGTTAAGGAGGTGTCCTGGGTCAGATATGTTGACCTATAGCTACCAGTTCATAGGTCCATATGTACGTACTAGTCTATTGGCCCTAGAGCCTATGTAAGCCTAGCCAAATGGTACCCTGGCTTTTGCCACCCAAGAAAATTATTTTAATGTGCCCCTGTCAAGCAGAGCCACAGAAGGTGAATTTCCTATCTCCCATCCAATCATCAAGATTTTTCTTGAAGAGTGCTAATGAGGAGCTTTGTTTGATATAGATAGGTAGTTTGTTCCTGAGTATGGGAAGTCTCAGAGACAGGAATCTATCCCTCCAGCATGTTCTGTTTATTGTGGTGACAAGGTTTAGGTTCCTAGAGCATGTAGCTTGGAGGGATTGGGATTTCTTTAAGTGGAGCATGTCCAACAGCTCTGGGTTTGACATAGCTTTGTATGTTAGGTAGAGATTGCCTCAGAGTAAGTGATATGCGACAGAGTAAAGCTGGAGTTTTTTGATACAGTCTGCGTAGGGCATCTGTTTGAGGCTGGTAATCCTCTTTGTGAGGTATTTCTACAGCCTTTCCAGTTGTAGATGTCTTGTGAGGTACATACCAAAAAGGGCGTTGTTCTCTATAATGTGTCTAATGAGTGATGAGTAGAGGGGAACAATGACCTCTTTATTCCTGGATGAAGAACCTTTTGTGATGAGGTGTGCCATGTAGAAGGATTTCAAGACTACTGTGGCGATGTGATTATCAAACGAGAGTCTACTGTCCACCTGAGTCCCAAGGTCTCTTATCACACTTTTGGTGTTAAGTAGACTACCGCCTATGTGGTTGTTCATGGGTAATGACATTTTACCAAAAGGGATGACAATGCACTTTTTGGCATTGAGCTTGAGGCCATGGCTTTGACACCAGGCATCTGTTTCAGTGATGCCCTTTTGTAGGATGTCCACATCATTAGGAATTTTGATTATGGCTCCTAGTTTTCAGTCATCTGTGAACTTTGTTAGCCAAAGACCTTCTGTGTTAGCCTGTACTTCAGAGAAGTAGATACCAAACAGGAGAGGACCCAGGACTGAACCCTGTGGTACTCCACTTGTCACTGGTCTGAAGTTGGATTTAGAGTCTGCTACTTTCACAGTGTGGGTTCTGTCAGTGAACCAGTTGGCAGCCCATCTTGTGACATAGGGATTTATACCTAGTTTAGTGAGTTTATCTATAATTCCAGAGTGGGGGATGTTGTCGAAAGCCTTGGCGAGATCTAGATAGGCTGTGTGAGCCATCTTACTTTAATCTACAGCTTTGGTGACTGCTTCAAAGAAGTCTATTGTGTTTAGAAGAAATGATCTGCCTTTTACAAACCTGAACTGGGTAGGGTCTAGAGTTTGGAGATTACCAATGTCATTGTTTATAAGTTCCATGATGATACGTTCCATAGCCTTGTAGACCAGGCTCATCAGGCTAACAGGGCGATAGTTCCCAGAGTCCATGGTGGCTCCCCTTTGTGGAGTGGGATAACCATTGCTGTGTGCCATTCAGTGGGCAGAAATTCTGAGGTGAGGCTATGATTGAACATGGTACTTAGGTGGGGTGCCAGTTCATTCTGTAGTTCATGCAGAACGCAGCCTGGGATGTTGCCAGGTACCATGGATGCTGTGTTCTTGGCTTTGAAGAGTGTGTTTTTTACCTGTGCAGCCATGATTACAGGAACTTTACATTCTTCTGGTTTAGAGATGGGCCCTTTAGGGGTGAGAGAGGGGTAAAGTTTGCACTGAACCTATCTGCCAGAATAATGGCAATATCAGTTGGTTCTGTATATTTAGTGCCATTGTGCTGTAACTCAGAGCAGATCTGAGTGTTGTCATTGAGATTCTTGACATAGTTATAGAATGCTTTGTGGTTGTCTTTAGAATCAGTGGCGATTTTGTATTCATAACTAGCTTTGGAGGATTTTATGAGGGATCTCAGCTTCTTACTGAGGCTGACCACAGAGTTCCTCCAATCATGGGATTTTACTCTTTTTTGCAACAGTTTCTTTCTTCTGTTGTAGAGTTTGTTTATGGCAGGGGACCACCAGATTGGCTTCCTTTTTTTGGAGGATAGCATCTTGGTTCTGTTAGGGGTTGCATGATCCATGCACTTGTGTAAGTGCTTATAAAGTGCATTTGTATAGGATTCAACAATCATGCCTCTATTGTCCGTCAGCATGGGTGTTGTGAAGTTTGCCACTTTTGTCTTAAGAAGCATGAAGTTGGCTTTGAAGAAATTTTTTACAGTGGTTTCCCTAATGGGGGTGGGGGTGGGATGTGGATGTCTAGGGTGATTAGCTTGTGGTTGGATCTGACCAACAAGGAATTGACCTCTGGTGTGGAGCACCAGTTGTCCATGTTGGTAGTGACCAGGTCTAGGATATCGCTGCCCCTGGTGGGGGTGTGGATAAGTTGATCCAAGGCATTGGAATTTATGAATTCCAGAAAACATTGAGCACAAGAGTTGGTACGTAAGTAGTTTTCCCAGTTAATGGTGAGGTAGTTGAAATCACCCATTATTAGGGTGTTAGGTTGTACACTAATATTTTCCAGTGTATCAAGAAATGAGGAGTAGGAATCCTGGAGTATGGTGTGCGATCTGTAGCAGGCTAAAATTTGGATTGCAGTATTGCCCAGAGTTAGTTGCACTTGGATAATCTCGGATGTATTATGCTGAGCAACTAGTCTGGAGGTGTGGATATCCTTAATGAATATGGACATGCCTCTGACTTTTTTGTTTCGGTCCAGGTTAGGTGGCCGAAAAGTGTGGTATAAATTATAGCCTGGTAATGCAGGGGTACCCTCTGGAGCCTTGAACCAGGTCTCTGTCACTGCACAGATTTTGATGTTCTCCATTTTAAGGACTGCCTCGAGTGAGTGCATTTTGAGGTTTAGACTTTTAGCATTAAGTAGCATTACCCTCAGATTTTGCTTGCTTGTACCTGTTATGGTGGTGAATTTGTCATTTGAACCTTGCCTAAAAAAGGCATTATAGGGGTGGCAAGAGCCTTAGCTAGTATCCAGAATCCCAAGGGTGACAGATGCAGGCCATCTATGGCAAAGCATTGTGGTTTGTCGATCATGTCATCCTAGGCAGACAGATACTGGATCCCCTTAGAATGACACCAGAAGCTTAGCCAATTGTTGAAGTCAATCATTTTGTCCTTGTACTGTGGTATCATTCTGGGTGATGGCAGGATGCTACTCAGGGCTAGGGTCATACCTGCCTGGGCTACAAGATCGGACAGCTCCTCCATGTCTCTGTTCATGTAGTCCAGGGAGGTACATCTCAGGTCATTCACACCAACATGGACAATGACAGAGTCATATTTGTACTTGTGGAGTGACCTGAGTGCGTGCGTTATGTGGTGGATCCTGGCACCTAAGAGGCAGCTGACAGTAACTTTCTCCTTGTTTAGCCTGGTGAGTGGAACATCAGTGTGCCTGACTATAGAGTACTTTGCACAGGGGTCTTCTCAAAGGTTGACTGCACTTGGAGAGTCTTGTGTCTGTCAGACTGTTTGACCAGCCTTGAGGTGTGCATGTCTCACATATATGCATGGCGCACCTCATTTTGCTTGGAGGGCCACATTTTAGGGTCAGGATGTTGTATAGGATGAGTGATCGGGGAAGGGTGTGTTACTCCCCATTGCTGTGGGCCATGATTCAGTGAGTGCAAATATGTCACCATCTTCCAGGGTTAGGACTGCCCGCAATGAGTGCATTCCCATGTTTACTCCTAGCACTGCCTGTTGACTGTACAGAGTATCACAGAATGTCCAGATTCATGACTCATATATCTGGTTGGTTACCCAAATGAATATGGTTTTAAGGGAAGAGTGTTTTGCAAGTCACTCAGTGTTGAAGTCAGATATTACTGACAGCTGACATTGCAGTTTCAGACTTCATACCCTTCAGACATTCCATGCTTCTACAATCATTCAATCAACTTTCTAACATTATTAGAGCAGTATTTCAAAGGTGTCCTCTTTGGACCTTTTTCACCTCATTATTTATGGCTTTGTCCAAATTTCTGGCTCTCTGATGCTGGCAGGTTTGCTCCTAGTAGTTGCAGTATGGCCTTTCTTTGCATTTTTGTAGACTGTATTATGTTGGTGTTGTGTACCCCATGGCACTCCCTAACAGGGCACTGTGGGTGAGGCATGGGCATTTGCCAGAGTCCTGTAGGCCAGGTGTGACAGATGCAGGCCATCTGTAACAAGGCAGTGCATTCTGATGATCATATGTTTGCAGGCTGCTGACAGTGGACTACCCTTGGATAGCACCAGTAAGTTGACTTTGGGTGATACTGACAATTTCTTTCTGTTTGTGTTGAGCCATCACTCTAGTTGATGGCTGGATGCTACTTAAAGCTAGGGACATGTTACTGTATTTCTATGGGACTATGGGGGGGGGGTTGACACATCTGTACACAATATACATTTACAGAGACTGTGCTGATATTTGCTTAACATTTTGGTCCCATTTAGCATAGTGGTGTGCCCTATCTTTGAGACTACAGGCATAACAGTATCAACCACAGGTCAGATTGTTCTGGCATAAACATTTGTAGTTTCATATGCCTTACCTTTCAGAGCCATACTGCCACTGCCAGACCTGCTGTGATATCACTGTGTAAAAATCTGTAGGTGGGGATTTCATGGATGCCGCCATGTGGGGGCCATTGCCAGACATTTCTGTATGGTTTTCTACAGCTGATCTGCTGGGGGAGGCTGGCGGTGGGTATGTGACCCCCACTTTGACATCCATGCATGTGACATATGATCCCCAGTTATTTGGCTCACCACATTTACTGCAGTGGTATTTTTGTCAGCTAGGGTGGTACTGCATAATGTGGGTAGGCCAGTACTGGGAATACACTTCCTGCTGTCCCACAGAGCTGTCAGTTGTCTGCCTACTATCCCAGTAAGCTACCCCATTGCCTTGCATGCTTGAATCAATTCCATAGATGTGCTATCAGAACATTCTACTCCATTCATTTATTGTTAAGGAGACTGACTTACCTTGTGCCTGAGGCTGTTGTGAGGACACTGCCTATGCATGGTAAGGTATAGGTGGTGTGATTTTTGGCATCCATTTTACTGTGTGTGTGAGTCAGAGAGATCAGTCCCTCGGGCCCTACAGTGTCAGTGTATGTGCTATGCATTGCCTCTTTGCCAAGGACAGGGCATACTAGACATGCCTCTGTCTGCTTACAGGGGCAGGCTCAGTACTTTTCTTCTCTGATTCCCTCTGTGCCTCTGGAGACCTTGGCAATGTTGAGAAGCTGTGTGGCCCTTCCCCATTTTGTTCCTGCTGCAGCTGTTTCCACAGGATCATATTGTGTAGCATGGCACATACTATGAACATGTGTACACATGTGGCTGGAGAGTACTGCAAGGCTCCACCAGATATGTCAAGGCAGCGGAACCATGACTTGAGCATCCGAAACACATGCTCTATAATGATCCTGGTTTGTGCATGTGCCTCATTATGGTGTTCTTGTGTGGGTGTATGTGAATTTCTGATGGGTGTCATCAGCCATGGCTCTAGTGCATAGCCAGCATCCTCCACCAGATGGCCATATGGGATGTCCCCACTGGCAAATGCCTGATACAGCTGTGATGAATGCCAGATGTGGGAGTTGTAATAGCTTCCAGGGCTGCCAGCACACACATTCATGATAATGCCCTGGGTATAGGTTCATAGGTTCATACTAGGCTATCTGCCCTAGGGCATTTATAAGCCTAGCCAGAATGTGTTTGACTTTCGCCACCCATTTTAAATTTATTTTGCTATGCCCTTTTTCGAGGTTAGTATACTGTGCCTCTGTCTAACAGTGACACAGAAGTGATACCTGGGGTAAACCTACGATCTCCCATCCACTCATCAAGATTCCTCTTGAATAGAGTCAATGAGGGACTCTGCCTAACCTGGACTGGGATTTTATTCCAGAGTGAAGGGAGCCTCTGGGTTATGAATCTGTCCCTCCAGCATGTCCTATTTATTTCAGTGCTGAGGTTCAAGTCTCTTGTGCACGTAGCTCGATGGGATTTGGATTTTCTGAGGTGCAGCATGTCCATTAATTCCGGGTTGGACATGGCTTTATACGTCAGGCACAGATCGCCTCTGAACAGGCGGTATGCCACTGAGTAGAGCTGGAGTTTCTTTAACCGGCAGCATATGGCATCTGTTTGAGCCCTTTGATCCTCTTGGTGAGGTACTTTTGGGGTCTTTCCAGTTGCTGCAGGAGTCTGGTAAGGTACATCACAAAAGGGGCATTGTACTCAATTATGGGCCTGATGAGGGATGAGTAAAGAGGCACGATGACCGCCCTGATCTAGATGTGAATCCCTTCATGATTAGGTGGGCTATATAAAATGTTTTTCTAACCACTTTGGCCACGTGGTTGTCAAATGAGAGATTGCTATCAACTTGGGTCCCCAGGTCCCTAATTACTTCTTCTGTACTTAATGGATTACCACCTATGTGGTAATTTGTGGCACTTTGTTTTGCCAAAGGAGATGACTATACACTTTTGGCATTTAGCTTGAGGCCATGGCTCTGGCACCAGTTGTCTGTTTCTATGAGGCCCTTTTGGAGGATGCTTGTGTCAGCTGGAGAGTCGATTATGGCACCCAGTTTGCAGTCATCTGCGAACTTGGTCAGCCACAGTCCTTCCGTGTTGGCCTGTACCTCCGAGAAATATATACCAAACAAGAGAGGTCCCAGGACTGAGCCTTGTGGGACACCACTTGTAACTGGTTTGAGTCTGACATGGCTACAGCAATTCTAACCATGTGGGTTCTGTCCTTGAGCCAGTTTGCAATCCATCTAGTGACATAGGGTTTATATTTAAGCTGGTGAGCTTATCTATAATGCCCCGAGTAGGGTATTGTATCGAAGGCTTTTGCAGGTCCAGGTAGGCTGTGTGGACCACCTTCCCTGCCAATGGCCTTGGTGACTGTTTTAAAGAAATCAACCAGGTTTAAGAGGCAGGATCTGCCCTTAACAAAGCTGAACTGGGTAGGATCCAGTGTCTGTAGGTCCCCAATATCTTTATTTATGAGGTCCATGATGATCCTTTCCATAGCTTTGCAGACCAAGCTAGTCAGGCTTATGGGGCGATAGTTTCCAGGATCCATTGAGGCACCACCTTTATGGAGAGGGACCACTGTTGCTGTACGCCACTCTTTGGGCACATATCCTGTAGTAAGGCTGAGATTGAACAGTAGTTTTATGTTTGGGCTTAGCTCTTCTTGGAGTTCATGTAGGACGCAGCCCGGGACACCGTCTGGTCCCATTGATGCTGTGTTTTTTGCTTTGGAGAGGGCGGCTCTTACCTGAGCATCTGAGATGTCAGGGGCAGCACTCTGCTGGGTTAGATATTTGCCCTTTGGTGGGGAGTTTGTGCTGAACCTGTCAGCTAGGATGTTGGCAATGTCTGTGGGTTCAGTGTATTTTTTGTCATTTTGGACTAATTCTGAGCATATCTGGGAATTACCACCCAGGTTCCTAACATAACTAAAGAAAGCCTTATCATAAACAATCTGGCAGTTGATGGAGTGGATCCCCTTACGCTTTAGGTAGACCCTACCCTGGTCACTGAGTGGTGCTTTTATGTCGATGTGCATACAGTCTATGGCACCCAGTACCTCCGGGTAGTCTGCTACATGGTGGAAGAAATGAATATTGCTGGTCATCTCCTCACAGGTGCTGGGGAAGTAAATGTATCAGCAGCATGTGGGCGCATGACATCCAGGAACTGGTGGAATATCCTGGATGCAGATGTCTGTGAGACCCCCATGATATCCCCAGTTGGTCTTTGGAAAGTACCTGTAGCTAGTATTCTTAAAGCTACACATACCTTGGTATCCACTGGGATGGGTTCCCCTCTGTTGGTTCTGGATCTGCGGCGAGACTGGCATAGGTCAACAAGTTGCTGAAGTATGTCCCTGTCCATCCTGTATCTCCAGATCATGTAGCCCCTGGTAGGTTACCCAGGGTCTGAACACTCTTCTCCTCCTCCTCGGTCTGAGTTGGTTGTCAGCATTTTCCTCATCATCATCCTCAGTCTCTAGCACATACTGATAGATCAAAGCAACAGCAGCCCCTAACATGTTTTGTTAGTTTTGTCAGTTTACAATTCCCCTAGAATCTGTACACCAGTGGTGTAGAGTTTGTGGGAAGAAACAGACTGAAAGGTGTTTGCATAGTTTATAGTAGTGTGCTGGGCTGCGGCCTGTGTAATTGGCTGATTCTGATACATTCCACCTGCCAACTATGGTAGTTCTCCTTAATTGCCTTCCTTCTACTGTTTCCCCTTCCCATTTCCTCCCCATTTAAGCCACGATGCATGCCGTTCATACCCGGTGCTCAAATGTAAACAGTTCTGCTATTTCCTGTTTTTTTTTTTATTTGTTTGTTTTAGGTCCAGTGTGTGCTGCACACACCTGTTTAGCTAAAGTAAACACTTTTAAGCAGAACTGGCCCTTCCCTGGACGCGAACACGCTCTTCATTTCATGGAATAAGCCAATGCAGCCTCAGACACACCCCCTTCCTTAGCTGTGCTTAGCTAAGGGCAAACACGGGCCACCGTGCTCCAATGTGCTTACAGCAATCATGACACACCCCCATTTCATGTCATTTAGCTCACCTGTATACACAGTCATGTTGGTGTACCTACATAGTTAGGTGCAGTCTGACACTTAGAAGAAATTTGTGATTCAGTATTAATCCCCTCATTTGCATACACCACTGGCTTAATCCATAGTTGCCACACTTACACTGGGCCTTTCCCCTTAGCAACCACTATTCCCTGGTATTGTTTTCATTCTGCACGCCATTGACTATTATGGCAAAATGCAGATTTCCCTGAAAATTGCTTTTTCACATTTTTTTTTTTTTATTTTCAGTGCAATCCCATTTGCACGCCACTGCCCTATGCTTAAACGTCTGAGATCGGACAAAATAAAAAGTTTTATTTTGTAATATTTAAACTATTCGTCATGCCAATGGCCATATATTTGGCCATTGGCATGCCTGACAGTTGTAATACATGCTTTATTTTGTGCTGTCATGCCTCCATTTTGTAATTTGCAGAAATGTGTTCAGCTAGTAGCTGAACATATTTCTGCTTCTTATATTGTTCCTGCATAGACACCTGCTTACTTGCTGAATTGCTAATTCACCTCATTTGCATGGTTTTCACCAGTAAATGAGGTTATTAGCATTATTCAGTGGTGTCTGTGCAGGAATAGTGCTGCCAAGCTCATACACATCATATCAGATGTTTGCTGAATCGCTCGGTGGCCATATTCCATGCAGGAGTGGCTACACTGTTCCTGCATGGAATAAAAAGCTTAGTGAATCCCACAGATAATCTTTTACATAATAAATGTTATTATCTAATTTATCTTTAAGACTCTCTACTAGACTTTCTTTGATTAACAGATCATTTTGTCTCTGGTCATATGTAAACCAATGAGATAAACCCAATGCATCATTATCATAATCTCTGTTAAAGGAAATATTTCACAAGATTCTGTAGAAACAATGAGTCCAAGAACTGCAGGCATGATATGCTCTAAGGAGTTTCTGTATGTTTTATTTCACACAGTAGGTTCTGGATAACAATAGTTCCCATAGTATATTTTGGATGACAGTTACTGCCAAGTAAATAACTTATAGGAGCACACACTTTCCAACAGATTTTTATAGCCACCTGTCAATTTATAGAGCATTGACAAATTCAGGTAATTCTCTTGATGTTAGTAAATTTTAAGAATAAATTTCAAATTAAATCTATCATTTTGTAATTTTGTAAAAAAAATTCTTATAATGTCATCCAAGCCACTTTAATAAGCAAATTTTAAGTGATCATTAAAATGAAAATAATATCATATATAAACTAATAAACTAATCACTGTCATGAATATGTTCAATTTCAAATACACTCATTAGTGAGTTTATGTAAACTGGGCAAAAGGCATCTACAATGCTGTCCCCTACTCTCCTGATACAACTTTCCTTCAAAAATAAAGTAATTATTATTGAGAGAATTCAGTTGACTGTATAACATACTATAAAACTATATTATTGTCTTAGAAATAATTCAATAATAGTAAGTCATTTTCATAATGGATAGAAGTGTATAAACTAGCCATGTCAAATAAGGCCCAAAACATGTCCATTTTACTGTAACCTTTTATCATTTGCTCTCCACACCATCTTGTTGTTTTGAATGGTTACACTGGCCATGCATCACACCATAACACCACAGTTCAGAAGTACTTATTAATTACTCAAAAGTGCATGGAGCTCCATAATTATACTCCAAAACTGGGAAAAAGATACTTTTTAACTGCTTGCCAAAAGCAAGATCCAATACATTATCCAAATCCAATCTTAAAATGACTTTGGGTTGCTAAACAAAGGCTTGTGAAGGACAGCTAAGCACTATTAAGATAAGCTCTCACATTAGGGATTAAAGGAGGACAGTGCCAACCTGCAAAGAAGAGCTGCAGAAATTAAAACAGCTTTTTAAATTATGTAAGGACTTCCCACTGTTACACTTATGAATAAAAAGTGTAGCAAAACAAAGTGACAAACAGCTTTTAAAGTTCTCAGAGCTACAGAGAAGTTCTTTATTTCTGCCTGGTCGCCATACATCTCAACTGTCCCTGATTTTGTAGATATCCCAGTTTTTACCTCATATTCTTGTCCTATCCCTGGTAAAATTGTTTGATATTCAGGTAAATGACTGAAGATTGGTCAGTCAATATTACCAAAAATTAGTTACACATTTTTTACTGTTCTTAAAATTCATGTTAAAGCAAACTCTATCATTCTGTTACATTTTACGTGAATTAAAGCTATATTTAAAAAACTGTTCTTGATTTTTATCATTTGTCACCTGCCATTATTTTTGGATTTGTCTAGAATTCTTAAGCAAAGCAGTAGAGAGGTGTGTTGCTGATGTCTGTCTGACAGCATTTGCCAAGTGCTTTACTTTATTTACTTTTTTGACCCCCTTTTATCTTCTTTGGACAGCTGCTCCAATATTCCAAATCCATTACTGGGTCTATCTGTTTGCACCCTTAGACTAATGCATTCTATCTGCTTGGGCCAGCATGGATCATCATGATGTCCAGGGCATAACTCTTAACTGTCCAGATTTTCAAATAATGTCCAGATTTTTGTCTCTTATGTTTTGTCCAGTCACTAAATGATGACATAGATTTGAGCTTTAGAGTTCATATCCTCCAAGAAAATGTATGCTAACATAAATCCATTTCTTCTACCAACTTTCTAAATTTATAAGAGCAATAATTAAAATATATCCTTATTTTGGGGCATTTCACCTCCATTATGTTAGGCTTTGTCCAAATTTCTTGCTCTAAGAGGTAGAAAGGTATGGTCCAGGGTGTTTGGCCTGTCATTTAGGTGGGTTCACTTTATAACATCGAAATACTGAAATGTCGAATTTCAATATCTCGAAGCTATAAAGCTGAATGTTACAAATAGCGAACGTTCATAATCGAGAATTTGAATATATCTCAAAAATATGTTGAATTCGCGGTTATGAAGTTACGCTACATAATGTCCGGGTTTGTGTTTTGGTGGTGTGTGGTGCCGTGTGTGGATGTAGGTGTTTTGTCAGGTAAGTGAGTGTTTTGTAAGGATTTTGAGTGGGAGTTAGAGTGTGTGTGAGGGATTGGAGAATGTGCGTGTGTGAGTGAGCTTTTGTGTTGTGTTTGTGTGATCTCGGAGTTAGTATATATAAGTAGGGGGGGTGTGTGTGAGTTGTGTATATGTGTTTTTTTTTGTTTATGTTGTGATGTGGGAGTTGTGTTGTATGTTAAGTGTAGTGTGTGCGGTGTTTTCGGTTATGTGGTTTCGTGGTTTTTGTTTGTCGGTGTTTTGTGGATTCAGTTTTATAGTCTCGAGATACTGAAATTCGATATTTCAGCATTTTGAGGTTATAAAGTGAATCCCATTTAGGTTCATAGGTTCATAGGTAGGTACTAGGCTATTGGCCCTAGGGCCTATATAAGCCTAGCCAAATGTACCCTGGCTTTCGCCACCCAAGAAAATTATTTTCCTGTGCCACTGTCGAGCAGAGCCGCAGAAGTGATCCCTGGGGTGAATTTCCTATCTCCCATCCAATCATCAAGATTTTTCTTGAAGAGTGCTAATGAGGAGCTTTGTTTGATATAGATAGGTAGTTTGTTCCAGAGTATGGGAAGTCTCTGGGACAGGAATCTATCCCTCCAGCATGTTCTGTTTATTGTGGTGACGAGGTTTGGGTCCCTAGAGCATGTAGCTCGTAAGGATTGGGATTTCTTTAAGTGGAGCATGTCTAAAAGCTCTGGGTTTGACATAGCTTTGTGTGTTAGGCAGAGACGCCTAGGAAACCTTTAAATTTTTTTTTTAAAAAAGGGGGGGGAAAAAATTTTTTTTGAATTTTTTTCTTTTTTTGGGATTTTGGTTTAAATTAAGGATTAAAAAATTTTGTTTTTTGGAAGAAATTAAACCAATTTTTTGAAATTTTTTTTAACAAAAAAAAATATATTGTGGATGTCAAAACTATATACAAATAACAATGAACAAGTGAAAATAATGTAAGGATTAAACCTTGCATCCAGCCTGGAGTTATAAACTCCAACTTAGAGTAGTATTTACCACTCAAGTTAACCCCCTACCCTAAGCAGCAGTACCTCAGCTACCACCTTATCAATTTAATACTAGTTATATTTAACTGAGGTTAACAGTTTTCAATTCAATTATCTAGCAAGACAAGACTACACATTTGGTAAAACAGCATCATATAAACTAAAATAAACCTTTTTTTTTTTAAAAAAAACTGTTCATACTACTATATACATCCATGTAATATAAAACACTTGTATTCAAATAGCATTCAAATAATCTTGATGTTAGAAATCAAGAGGAGAGAAAAATAAGTTCTAACATTCATTTAAATCAAAAACTTTGGCTAATATGATTCAGACATTACATATATTAAGATGCATCTATTTTCTGTCATGTAAATGCAATTAACAGCTTCCAAAAAAAAAACTTGAATTACTTGTATATGAGCATTTACTCAAACTCATTATTGTCAATAGAATAAAATATTGTATTCATAGAAATTGTTATAAATCATACTGCATAGTTATGCAGATTCTCAGAAACACTTATATACATATATACATACACACACACACACACACACACACACACACACACACACATATATATATATATATATATATGTATACACACACACACACACACACACACACACACACACACACATATATATATATATATATACACACACACACATACGCACATACTCACACACACACACACATATATATATATATATATATATATATATATATATATACATACACACACACACACACACACACACATACACATATACATATATATATATATATATATATATATATATATATATATATATACATATGCATACACACACACACACACACACACACACACACACATACACACACACACACACACACATACACACACACACACACACACACACACACACACACACACACACACACACACACACACATATATATATATATATATCTGATCTCACTGAGTTGTGTCCTTACTGAGCAACATCTTACTTGCTGTCCCTACAATAAATCTGTCTGCTTTATACAAAATAATGCACAGCAAACACATTTTAGTAACCAGATTTTACAACCATGCTATACTACTGCTTTAAAATATATCACATGACAATTTCTTCCAGTATAGAGTTATAAAATTATTTATGCTTGTCAATCAGATGAATTAAATGAGTTATAGTAATGTATATGTTTGGAACATAAGTTTTAACACAGATTATTAAGCTGCTGTTAAGTAGATTTTCAAAAACACTTGAGTAAATGTTTCATTTTCTATGCCTTCTAAAATAAGACATTTACTTACTACAAGAAACTGTATCATTTAAACTCATTATAACTGACATATTTTATGAATTATAACATAGATATTTAAGTAATTATATAAAATAACTCACATTTAGATGTTAAAGAGTTAATTTTCCTTCACATAGTCGCATTTGTATCATTTCTATTTCCTGGTAGAGTGTCACTTCTGAATCTGTGATGTGTCAGTGTGATATCTAGGTCAAAGGTGAGACTAGCTGCTTTCAGCTTCTCTGTGAGAATTCTGAGAGTTGAAGCTTTTGAAGTAGCTCATGGACACTGTGCATGAGACAGCCCACATCCCAGATTGTCTCTCTCAACATTTTGGCGGGAAACTTATTAAAAACTAGTGACAAACATTCATTTAGCAGTGTAAATGCATCTAAACATGACAAAACCTTCACAATGTATTTTACATGTTATTGCAGCCTCTATGTAAGTGAAATTAAGCCCAAAATTATTAATAAGTAATAAAACTCAATATTTCTGTCCCAATTCAATTTTATGCAAATCTTATTATTTACTGTGTCTATATGATCAAAAGCATTTTTATATATTAATAAAGAAAAGAAAAAGAGAGTAGAAAGCAAAAGGGTGTAAGGCAGAAATAAAAAATGTAAGAGAAAGCTATAAGAAGTATATACAATGGAATATTACTTACTGTTTATATTAATAGAGTTAAAAATAAAACATATTATTTACTATTATTTAGTTCTAATTATTATTAGTTAAAGCATGACAGATTATTTACAAACAAGCATAAGCAGTGTAATCAAGAAAGTATAATTAGGAATAGCATTTGAAGAACATATAAACTTTTTACAAGGAATAAATATATTATTCTATTAATCATATTTTCATTACTCTTCTCTCCCTGCCCTCCCCCACCCTTTACCCACTACATAATCTAAATAGAATGTCATTGTTTAAACAAAGAAAAGAAGAAAAGGAGAAGAAAATAAAAAAGATAAAGAAAAAAATGTATCAAATTACTGACCTTACTTCTCCTTTTCAGAAAGAGAAACAAGTTGAATCACAACTTGCCATTAAATCTCCAGCTATTTTGAGTAGTTATGAAACAAAACATTTCTTTGCACACAGAGAATAACTTTGATTAAATCTTTTTCAAAATATTTGTTGCTTCTTGGAAATGCAGGAACTATATTTAAAAAGATTAATAATGAAATAAAATGATGAGAGAAAAAAAAACATAGAACAGATCATTTGTTTTTTAGTCTCTTCTTCTTCTCTGAAGTCTTCCACGAAGTTTCAGTTGCCAGTCTCTTTAATGAAGGACTAGCCCATTCCATTTCTTCTATTTTATCCAAAATCTTATTTTTTGATAAACAGTAAGGCAGAGTCTAAGTCATCGAAAATTTTAGGACCATCAGGAAGGAAGATTTTAAGCTTGGCAGGAAACAGAAGGTATGTTTTAAACTGTGCTTTATTAAGCTCCCTTATTAGTGGCAGAAAAACTTTTCTTTTAGCTATTACCATGGAAGAATAGTCATTGTCAAAACGCACAGTTGTCTCATTAATCTTAACAGGAGCTTTAGCCCAAGCAGATGTAAGAACCATCTCTTTATCAAAAGATGATAGAAATCTAACTATAACTGATCTAGGATAGTTTTTGTTAGAGTTAGTATTAGCTATAGATCTATGTGCTCTTTCGATACCAAAAGAGAGTGCTTCTGGTAAGTCTAAAGTTTTAGGGAGCCATGTTGTTAAAAAAGAAGTAATATTGTTACCTTCAATATTTTCTGGCAGTCCAAAAATCCTAATGGTATTGCGCCTCGATCTATTTTCCAGGTCATCCAGCTTTGTTTGTAAATGTGTATTTTGTTTCAGCAGAAATTCAATGTTGATTTCCTCTTCTTGTATTCTATTTTCCATGTCATTCACAGCTTCTTCTATGCCTGTCATCTGGATCTTCTGTTGTTGCAGGTCTATATGTAACAAGTCTATTTGTTTTGTAGTTTTTTCTATGAAGGTGTCTATTTTAGTATCCATTTTATCCATCTTAGCAGTAAGTTGCTGGATTATAATTATCAGAGACTGAAGTTCTTTCTTGATGCTGGAGTCTTGAGAATTTGTCTTACTGGAACTCATTTCAGACTGATAAACTGACAGGAAAATTTCCAAAGTGATTTCTGACAGGAATATTGTTAAGATTTCCTTTCTTTTTTAGATATAGTTCAAGAACTATATAAAACAAACATATTTAGAAAGAAAATTACTTCAAAAATTAATTTTTTAAGTAATTAATTCCTGTCAGTGTAATGAAATTGGTGGAGCTGAAGAAATCTGCTGCTATCCTGTGTTCATCCTTGGCCACGCCATTTTGGACTAATTCTGAGCATATCTGGGAATTACCACCCAGGTTCCTAACATAACTAAAGAAAGCCTTATCATAAACAATCTGGCAGTTGATGGAGTGGAACCCCTTGCACTTTAGGTAGACCCTACCCTGGTCACTGAGTGGTGCTTTTATGTCGTTGTGCATACAGTCTATGGCACCCAGTACCTCCGGGTAGTCTGCTACATGGTGGAAGAGACGAATATTGCTGGTCATCTCCTCACAGGTGCTGGGGAAATAAATGTATCAGCAGCATGTGGGCACATGACATCCAGGAACTGGTGGAATATCCTGGATGCAGATGTCTGCGAGACCCCCATGATATCCCCAGTTGGTCTTTGGAAAGTACCTGTAGCTCGTATTCTTAAAGCTACACATACCTTGGTATCCACTGGGATGGGTTCCCCTCTGTTGGTTCTGGATCTGCGGTGAGACTGGCACAGCTCAACAAGTTGCTGAAGTATGTCCCTGTCCATCCTGTATCTCCAGATCATGTAGCCCCTGGTAGGTTACCCAGGGTCTGAACACTCTTCTCCTCCTCCTCGGTCTGAGTTGGTTGTCAGCATTTTCCTCATCATCATCCTCAGTCTCTAGTACATACTGATAGATCAAAGCAACAGCAGCCCCTAACATGTTTTGTTAGTTTTGTCAGTTTACAATTCCCCTAGAATCTGTACACCAGTGGTGTAGAGTTTGTGGGAAGAAACAGACTGAAAGGTGTTTGCATAGTTTATAGTAGTGTCTGGGCTGCGGCCTGTGTAATTGGCTGATTCTGATACATTCCACTTGCCAGCTATGGTAGTTCTCCTTAATTGCCTTCCTTCTACTGTTTCCCCTTCCCATTGCCTCCCCATTTAAGCCACGATGCATGCCGTTCATACCCGGTGCTCAAATGTAAACAGTTCTGCTATTTCCTGTTTTTTTTTTATTTGTTTGTTTCAGGTCCAGTGTGTGCTGCACACACCTGTTTAGCTAAAGTAAACACTTTTAAGCAGAACTGGCCCTTCCCTGGATGCGAACACACTCTTCATTTCATGGAATAAGCCAATGCAGCCTCAGACACACCCCCTTCCTTAGCTGTGCTTAGCTAAGGGCAAATACGGGCCACCGAGCTCCAATGTGCTTATAGCAATCATGACACACCCCCATTTCATGTCATTTAGCTCACCTGTATACAAAGTCATGTTGGTGTACCTACATAGTTAGGTGCAGTCTGACACTTAGAAGAAATTTGTGATTCAGTATTAATCCCCTCATTTGCATACATCACTGGCTTAATCCATAGTTGCCACACTTACACTGGGCCTTTCCCCTTAGCAACCACTATTCCCTGGTATTGTTTTCATTCTGCACGCCATTGACTATTATGGCAAAATGCAGATTTCCCTGAAAATTGCTTTTTCACATTTTTTTTTTTTATTTTCAGTGCAATCCCATTTGCACGCCACTGCCCTATGCTTAAACGTCTGAGATCGGCCAAAATAAAAAGTTTTATTTTGTAATATTTAAACTATTCGTCATGCCAGTGGCCATATATTTGGCCATTGGCATGCCTGACAGTTGTAATACATGCTTTATTTTGTGCTGTCATGCCTCCATTTTGTAATTTGCAGAAATGTGTTCAGCTAGTAGCTGAACATATTTCTGCTTCTTATATTGTTCCTGCATAGATACCTGCTTACTTGCTGAATTGCTAATTCACCTCATTTGCATGGTTTTCACCAGTAAATGAGGTTATTAGCATTATTCAGTGGTGTCTGTGCAGGAATAGTGCTGCCAAACTCATACACATCATATCAGATGTTTACTGAATCGCTCGGTGGCCATATTCCATGCAGGAGTGGCTGCACTGTTCCTGCATGAAATAAAAAGCTTAGTGAATCCCACGGATAATCTTTTATGTAATAAATGTTATTATCTAATTTATCTTTAAGACTCTCTACTAGACTTTCTTTGATTAACAGATCATTTTGTCTCTGGTCATATGTAAACCAATGAGATAAACCCAATGCATCATTATCATAATTTCTGTTAAAGGAAATATTTCACAAGATTCTATAGAAACAATGAGTCCAAGAACTGCAGGCATGATATGCTCTAAGGAGTTTCTGTATGTTTTATTACACGCAGTAGGTTCTGGATAACAATAGTTCCCATAGTATATTTTGGATGACAGTTACTGCCAAGTAAATAACTTATAGGAGCACACACTTTCCAACAGATTTTTTATAGCCACCTGTCAATTTCTAGAGCATTGACTAATTCAGGTAATTCTCTTGATGTTAGTAAATTTTAAGAATAAATTTCAAATTTAATCTATCATTTTGTAATTTTGTAAAAAAAAATCTTATAATGTCATCCAAACCACTTTAATAAGCAAATTTTAAGTGATCATTAAAATGAAAATAATAACATATATAAACTAATAAACTAATCACTGTCATGAATATGTTCAATTTCAAATACACTCATTAGTGAGTTTATGTAAACTGGGCAAAAGGCATCTACAATGCTGTCCCCTACTCTCCTGATACAACTTTCCTTCAAAAATAAAGTAATTATTATTGAGAGAATTCAGTTGACTGTATAACATACTATAAAACTATATTATTGTCTTAGAAATAATTCAATAATAGTAAGTCATTTTCATAATGGATAGAAGTGTATAAACTAGCCATGTCAAATAAGGCCCAAAACATGTCCATTTTACTGTAACCTTTTACCATTTGCTCTCCACACCATCTTGTTGTTTTGAATGGTTACACTGGCCATGCATCACACCATAACACCACAGTTCAGAAGTACTTATTAATTACTCAAAAGTGCATGGAGCTCCATAATTATACTCCAAAACTGGGAAAAAGATAAACTTTTTAACTGCTTGCCAAGAGCAAGATCCAATACATTATCCAAATCCAATCTTAAAATGACTTTGGGTTGCTAAACAAAGGCTTGTGAAGGACAGCTAAGCACTATTAAGATAAGCTCTCACATTAGGGATTAAAGGAGGACAGTGCCAACCTGCAAAGAAGAGCTGCAGAAATTAAAACAGCTTTTAAATTATGTAAGGACTTCCCACTGTTACACTTATGGATAAAAAGTGTAGCAAAACAAAGTGACTAACAGCTTTTAAAGTTCTCAGAGCTACAGAGAAGTTCTTTATTTCTGCCTGGTCTCCATACATCTCAACTGTCCCTGATTTTGTAGATATCCCAGTTTTTACCTCATATTCTTGTCCTATCTCTTGTAAAATTGTTTGATATTCAGGTAAATGACTGAAGATTGGTCAGTCAATATTACCAGAAATTAGTTACACATTTTTTACTGTTCTTAAAATTCATGTTAAAGCAAACTCTATCATTCTGTTAGATTTTACATGAATTAAAGCTATATTTAAAAAACTGTTCTTGATTTTTATCATTTGTCACTTGCCATTATTTTTGGATTTGTCTAGAATTCTTAAGCAAAGCAGTAGAGAGGTGTGTTGCTGATGTCTGTCTGACAGCATTTGCCAAGTGCTTTACTTTATTTACTTTTTTGATCCCCTTTTATCTTCTTTGGACAGCTGCTCCAATATTCCAAATCCATTACTGGGTCTATCTGTTTGCACCCTTAGACTAATGCATTCTATCTGCTTGGGCCAGCATGGATCATCATGATGTCCAGGGCATAACTCTTAACTGTCCAGATTTTCAAATAATGTCCAGATTTTTGTCTCTTATGTTTTGTCCAGTCACTAAATGATGACATAGATTTGAGCTTTAGAGTTCATATCCTCCAAGAAAATGTATGCTAACATAAATCCATTTCTTCTACCAACTTTCTAAATTTATAAGAGCAATAATTAAAATATGTCCTTATTTTGGGGCATTTCACCTCCATTATGTTAGGCTTTGTCCAAATTTCTTGCTCTAAGAGGTAGAAAGGTATGGTCCACGGTGTTTGGCCTGTCATTTAGGTGGGTTCACTTTATAACTTCAAAATACTGAAATGTTGAATCTCAGTATCTCGAAGCTATAAAGTTGAATGTTAGAAATAGCGAACGTTCATAATCGAGAATTTGAATATATCTCGAAAATATGTCGAAGTCACAGTTATGAAGTTACGCTACGTAATGTCCGGGTTTGTGTTTTGGTGGTGCGCGGTGCCGTGTGTGGATGTAGGTGTTATGTCAGGTGAGTGAGTGTTTTGTAAGGGTTTTGAGTGGGACTTAGAGTGTGTGTGAGGGATTGGAGAATGTGCGTGTGTGAGTGAGCTTTTGTGTTGTGTTTGTGTGATCTCGGAGTTAGTATATATAAGTAGGGGGTGTGTGTGTGAGTTGTGTATATGTGTTGTTTTTTTGTTTATGTTGTGATGTGGGAGTTGTGTTGTATGTTAAGTGTAGTGTGTGCGGTGTTTTCGGTTATGTGGTTTCGTCGTTTTTGTTTGTTGGTGTTTTGTGGATTCAGTTTTGTAGTCTCAAGATACTGAAATTCGATATTTCAGCATTTTGAGGTTATAAAGTGAATACCATTTAGGTTCATAGGTTCATAGGTAGGTACTAGGCTATTGGCCCTAGGGCCTATATAAGCCTAGCCAAATGTACCCTGGCTTTCACCACCCAAGAAAATTATTTTCCTGTGCCACTGTCGAGCAGAGCCGCAGAAGTGATCCCTGGGGTGAATTTCCTATCTCCCATCCAATCATCAAGATTTTTCTTGAAGAGTGCTAATGAGGAGCTTTGTTTGATATAGATAGGTAGTTTGTTCCAGAGTATGGGAAGTCTCTGGGACAGGAATCTATCCCTCCAGCATGTTCTGTTTATTGTGGTGATGAGGTTTGGGTCCCTAGAGCATGTAGCTCGTAGGGATTGGGATTTCTTTAAGTGGAGCATGTCTAAAAGCTCTGGGTTTGACATAGCTTTCTGTGTTAGGCAGAGATGGCCTCTGAGTAGGCGATATGCAATGGAGTAAAGCTGCAGTTTTTTGAGACGGTCTGCATAGGGCATCTCTTTGAGGCTGGTAATCCTCTTTGTGAGGTATTTCTGTGGCCTTTCCAGTTGTTGTAGATGTCTTGTGAGGTACATACCAAAAGGGGCATTGTACTCTATAATGGGTCGAATGAGTGACGAGTATAGGGGAACAATGACCTCTTTTTTCCTGGATGAGAAATCTTTTGTGATGAGGTGTGCCACATAGAAGGATTCCCTGACTACTGTGGCAATGTGATTATCAAAGGAGAGACTACTGCCCACCTGTGTCCCAAGGTCTCTTATCACACTTTCGGTGTTAAGTAGACTACCACCTATGTGGTAGTTCATCGGTACTGAGTTTTTACCAAAAGAGATGACAATGCACTTTTTGGCATTGAGCTTGAGGCCATGGCTTTGACACCAGGCATCTGTCTCAGCGAGGCCCTTTTGTAGGATGTCCACATCTTTTGGAGTTTTGATTATGGCTCCTAGTCTGCAGTCATCTGAGCTTTATATCTGCTTGTTTTTTTTTCTGTTATGACTTTTCTGAGACTACTTCTCTTTTGTTGACTAAAGCTACATCCATAGAGACATCCATTCAATGGGTGACATTGTGGTGTATTGTACCCACCTCCACAATAACAGCACATCCATATCTACCAACCCACTACATTTTGGGAACACACCTTCTATTAAGTGATGTTCCCAGTCTCCACCAGGGATCATCACAGGACATGACACATCACCAACTACCCTCCTGTGATTGTAGCACCCATCCCTTCCTGCCATTCCATCAGTTGTCTGTGCCATGATCAGGATTTTAGCACGCTACACCACCACAGTGTTCTTAAGTGCTTACTGACTTTCAAAGCAAGTAAAAAAAAAGATGTGCACTAGTACCCAAATATCCAAAAAAAAAAAACAAATCACAAAGAATCCATATCTACAGTATGCAAAAGATCATCACAATAAAAAGATGTATTGACCACAATACTGACATGTAGCTCTACAAAATGCATCTAGACATTGAGGTAAATGCTTTCATCCTTTTGTCACTAAAAATGGACTTCTTCAGAACTAATACAATTATGGTAGACTCAGTTAATTTAAAATATCCAAGTCATTATCACATAACTAATTCACATCAACCACTTGTACTTATACTTATTTATTGCCTATATTTTAAAAAAGCTAAAATGAGATGTAATAAATCCTTGCACTAAATTGAAATAAAAATTCATTGTATAAGTGCAATCATGTGATTATGATAATTTGAAAATATTTTGATGAAAACACATTATATGTATATGTTTTATATATATATATATATATATATATATATATATATATATATATATTTCATAAAAACAATATATACATTTATTGAGCAAATAATGACAGAAATTAAACAATCCAAAATGTAATAGAGTATATTCCAAATAGAAAAATCATGTTCATAACTAATGATTTTAAATTGATTTTTAAAAATAAATTATTAAAAAGACCCAAAGTCTTCAATATTAGAATAATCAAATAAAAACTTATGGCTAAATTGAGAATGCCCATGGGGGGGGGGGTATCTAGAAATCTATAATTTTGCAGAACTTTTTGTTTTAATAATGCAAAACAGAAATATAATCATTAATACCCAGTAAAATTGTAGCATTTAGTTTCAATTGCCAAAATAGTTATTTGTGTTCTATTGTAGTTTCACACAAGCTTCCCTTGGGGCTCAAATACATTTTCTCTAAAATTACAAAAGATAATTTTTTGAACACAGTACAAATGACCAAATGCCTAAAGAAGTAATTATTAGGATTCCCTTCCAAAATGTTGTAGCAGTGTTCATAAGTGCATTTTGTGAATGCTTGCTCATTTTTTCCAGTGTAAAAACCTGGATATGGGATACATTTTGTTAAATGAATAACTCCTTTAGTGCCACAGTGCACTGTTATCGGAAAATTGTAGAATTTGTAATATGTTCCAATCTGATGAATTTCTTTTCACAAGTAAACATATTTATATTGATTACTGATACCACATTTAATAGTGCCCTTCTTTCAATGATTTCTTAGAATCAAATTGCCATTACACTCCAGCATTTTTTTATACATAAAGTTGGGTTCACCGCCCAATGCAATGTAAATCTTATCATCTGTTTTAAATATATCCCAGTTCCTCTTAACTATGTTTTTCTATTCATAGTAAGTATTAATGTATTTTCTTTGTGAATTGTCTTCTTTATGTATGTTGCTAACTGTATTACCTACTCCCTTTTTGTTGTTATTGTTATAGTTGAGAGGGCATTTGTGTCATATTGCTTTGCATTTTTCAGTTCGTTTTCTCTAGTCTTCACCACAATGCAGTGTTCATCTACCTTCATAAAAACATCATCATATTTCTCTTTATACATAGAAAACAACAAATATTCATTAATCCTGAGGTTTAAAACAGTCATATCTAACATAAGACATAATAGGCTTCTCATTATGTTTCTCCATCAATTCTAATAATTCCAGCCCCCTGCCTATCAAATAATTTGACTAAATCAAAATAAAAATCAGACTATAGCTCAATACCTTCAGGATATTTAGAATAATGTAAACCCATAGGGGTTCACGTTCAGAAAAGTAATTATCAAGCTGTAAACTACCAAGTTTAAGAAGCGTTCTCTCAACATTAGCAATAATGGCAGCCAGATTGTCTCAGGTATTATCCTCATGACTGTCATCGGCTTCCATGGAGAAATAGCAATTTTTGGATAGCCAGGAATCAAAATCAAGATCACTATGGGGGTGTTAGGAACAACATCTTCTAAAATATCAACAGTTACCCCATTTATGACTTTAGTTAATGCAGTACCTGTAGGATCAACTTCAGTCATCTGTATTTGGTGATTATGGCTGTCTACCATGGCTGATGATGGCATGTGTGGTGTAGTCATATCCAAACTACCCATGTTATATGGCTGATCTTAAGGAGATAGATAAACCAAAGCATGATGGCCCAAAGTGTCAGTAATTTGTGACAATGATAGTTCTGAAAAAAAGACTAAATTTTCTACTTTTAATTCCATAACAGAAAATATGGAAGAGCACTGGCTTGTCTTGATCATTTTACCTACAAGTAAGCATGGATTGCCTCCCCCTTTTCATAATGTAGAGGATTATGATTAAGTCTTGGGTCATAACTAGGTTTTGTAAGTTACAGACATGGGTTTCAAGAAATTTGCCTCACCAACAAAGCTTGATAGGTGCATCTTGGCATCCATTTCAAGAACACATAATATAAGGTAAGGATCAGTGACCCAGTCATAACTTTTTATAGTGCATTGAGCAGTACTTCTTCTTGTACTAACAGTTACAACAAAAAAAAAAAGATGGATAAACCAAAGTATGATATCCCAAAGGGTCAGTAATCTGCGACAATAGGTTCAATAACAGCAATAATTCTGAAAGAATGACCAGATTTTTATACTTTTGATTCCTTAATGGGAAATACAGAACACTGGCTTGTCCTAATCATTTTACCTACACATAAGCATGGATTACCACCCCTTTCATATTATAGAGGGTTATGATTACCTCTTCAGTCATAATTTGGTTAATGTGAGGTAGAGAAGTAGATACCAAGAAATGTACCTCACCAACAAAGCTTGAGTGATGAGTGGCAAATCAGATGACTCAATGAGATCCTGGGCATTGTGAACTGTGTTGGAAAATGAAGGCTGATTTCCATTTTCCACTAGGATGGGGTGCATGATACACACCATGAATACACAAAACCCCAAAACAGATATGTGCTTGTGCTTAGAACAAACCAAATAACAAAAAGGTAAAATAAATCCAGACCTCCAGTATACAAAGAAAAGAGCACCACAATAAAGAACTACATGGAACAATCTTTATTGGTCACAAAAGTGTCACACAGCTCTGCAAAATCTATCTAAAAGTTGAGCTGACATATTTCATCCTTACATCACTAAAATGGACTTCTTCAGATCTAATACAATTAGGGGAAACTGTGGCACTAAAGGGTAATTTATTTAGCAAAATGTTTGAGCATTCAGAAGACCCACTTCTGAACATTGTTACAACATTTTGAATGGGAATCCTAATAATGTCTTATTTAGGCATTTGGTCATTTGCACAATGTTCATACAATTCACTTTTGTAATTTTAGAAAAAAGTTGATTTGATCTACTGGAGAGGCTCATGGGAAACTACAATCAAATTCAAAGAACAATTTTGGCAATTAAAATTAAAGGTTACAGTTTTACTGGGTATAAAAAGTTATATTTCTATGTTGCCAGTAATGAAAGTCTTTCAGCTTTTCCCAGTTAGGGGTCGCCACAGTGGAACTCCGGACCACTAATGATTGGCAGTGGATTTTACGGTACTGAGTTGCCAGCCTGGCGCCCAACCTTCAAAGAAGGCACACCCATTCACGCATGCACCTATCTGCATGTCTTTAAACATCATATGACCGCAGGGAGGACATGCAGACTCCACACAGAAGGCGCTCCAGCTGAGAATCGAATGGGAGAACCTCTTGCTGTGAGGCAATAATGCTAACCGCTGCACCACCATGGCCGTAAAACAAAATTCAGCAAAATTATAGATTTCAAGACACACACCCCCACCCCCCATGGACATTCACAATGTGGTCAAAAGTTTTTATTTGGTGATGCTAATATTCAAGACTCTAAGTGTCTTTTTAATAATTTATCTATTTTTATAAAGCAATCTAAAAAACAAGTTAGAAAACGTTATTTATGAGCATATTTTTTCTATATGTAATATACAATCCATTACATTTTGGTTTATTAAATTTCTGTTATTGTTTACTCAATAAATTTATATATTGATTTTGTGAAATATATATGTAACATATATATATATATATATATATATATATACATATATATATACATACACCCCCCCCCACACACACACACACACACACACACACACACACAAACACACACACACACATACATAAAATTAGACAAAAAAATCAAATGATCAATTCACGATTGCACATGTACATTGATTTTTTTTTTTTTTATTTCAGTTTAGTCTAAGGATTTCCTACAGTTCATTTTTGCTTTTTAACTAGCCCTCGGTGGTGCAGCAGTAGCGTTGTCACCTCACAGCAAGAGGGTCTCCCGTTCGATTCTTGGCTGGAGCGCTATCTGTGTGGAGTCTGCATGTCCTCCCTGTGGTCAAGTGGCATTCAAAAGACATGCGCAAATGTGCGTGCCTTCCTTGAAGGTTGAGCATCAAACTGGCAACTCGGCACTGTGAAAATCTACTGTCAATCATTAGTGGACCGGAGTTCCTCTGTGGTGACCCCTAATGGGAAAAAGCTGAAGGAACAACAACAACATTTTAGCTTTTTTAAAATGCTAGCAATAAACAAATGTATGTGTAAAATTTGTTGACATTAGTCAAGTGTAATGTCATGGATATTTTAAATTAACCAGCTCTACACTTATTGAATTAGTTCTGATGCACTCTGTTTTAGTGAAGCAAGGACAACAATGTTTAGCTCAATTTTTAGATACATTTTGCATAGTTGTGTATCACTTTTGTGGTCAAAGAAGAATGTTTTCTCTAGCTCTTTATTGTAGTGTTCTTCCTTTTGCATGCTAAAGCCAGTAAAACACTTTCTTTCTTTCTTTCTTTCTTTCTTTCTTTCTTTCTTTCTTTCTTTCTTTCTTTCTTTCCTGTTAGTACACAAATAAGTAATGCTCAATGCATTACAATGACTTATGACTGGGTAACTGATCCTAACCTTGTATTATGTGTTCTTGAAATGGATGCCAAGATGCACATATCAGACTTTGTTAGTGAGGTAAATTGCTTGGTATCCATTTCTTTAGCTCACAATAATCTAGTTATGACTGGTGACTTAATCATAATCCTCCATATTATGAAAGGCGGGTAATCCGTCCTTACATGTAGGTAAAATGATCAAGCCAATACAAGCCAGTATTCTTCCGTATTTTCCATTAATGAATCAAAATAATAAAATTCAGTCATTCTTAAAGAACTATCATTGTTATAATAACAATTTTGATTTTTGTGATGATTCACAAAATTGTGAATATTATACTGATATTCATCATCATTACTAAAGATGTATTTTATGTATAGCTTGAGAATGAGTCTGAAACATTCAATCTGCATATGACAGAAACACAGAGAATTTACTGGTATAAAATTTAAGCTTTCATTTAATAAATAAAAGTCTGCGGTTAAAACATTTTAAAACAGAACATATAATTAAAGGAGTTAGAAAGTCATTTTATTTCTGTATCAGTAAAACTATCATAGGCAGAAGGAAAGTCTCACTATTTAAAATAAGTCATTTTGCTGCTTTAATCATTGTTTAACTGTTGCTGTTCTCAGAATCAGCACTGCCTATGTTTTATTCCCTGACTCTGTTTTTGTGGGGAATGATGCCTTTGATTCCTCCTGCTATCTAGCCTATTATTTGTAGCAATACTGTCTTTATTTGGGCAACTGATATCCAGTGGTGTAGCTAGAGTTTGTGCTGCCTGGGGCTGTCTTTGAGTTTTCCGCCCCTCCACCCCTCACAAAATCATGTTTAAAATGGGCCCCCCCATACACAGCCCTCTCCCCATAGGCATTCCAGGGTCCTATTGTTTGGCTATTTCTCCCCATTTACATTAAACACTGTATGTGCATACTGCTGTATGCTTTACTTCTACAATGATTATTTGGATTTCAATTAAAAATTATTTTAAATTTTATAGCACAAACACTGATAGACATCTGCTAAACAAAGCAATACAGTCTCACAATGAAAACAGACTTAGCATTAAAACTTCCATTCTATCCTTGAAACAGCACTGAAACCCACATTCAAATAAAATGCATCCGGCCAGTGGAGTATAAAGTTTGCCTTTGAGCTTTTTTCAAATCATAGGTCCCTTGCACATGTTCGATTCAACTTCCTGATTGTACTAAATTATATTCCTTGTATTATAGGCACACTTGTTAGAGCGTGTTTTAACCTTATTGTTTTGAACATTTTTCCATTAAGCAATGAAACAAAATGTATAAACCAATAATGTCAAAACTGTCCAATTCAGAACATTTCCATCTTAAAAGTCTACTCAAACGTCTGTCATTACAACCTACAAATAACAGTAGATATGCACAATCTCTGCAAAAGTAAAAGTAATCTAAATAATTCCTCATTAAAGATCTACAGCTAATGAACAGTTTGCTGCTAGCAAACAACTTTAAATTTCATTGTTTCATCTACAAATAAACTGCCTATGTTACATTAAAAAAAAGATAAGCTAGTAATATTGTAATAGGGAATGAATGGCAAACTGATAACAGGTTCATAGTTACTAGGTATCTCCTCCAAAGGAGGACGTTCACAAGACTACAGCAGCCACTCCCTTTAAAGTACAATACGGTACAGTATCAGCAATCCATCTACATACCGTGGGAGTAGAACCCACAGCCTTCTGCATCAAAAGCAAGTATACTACCTGTTGTGCTACTAACAATGCAAATGGACTTAGCATACGCAACACTAAACTTCTCTTCCCCTGAAACTCTCAGCTCCTTGTAAAACCCACTTGACACTCAACTAACTCTCTCAACTTTGGAGCACAAGAAATCTGGAAAAAGCCAACATTTATTGTGGGAGGCAAAGGCCCAAAACCAGGGACACATTTTAACCATTTCTTGTATAATCTTAGAAGTATGCTGGAATAAAGTGTTTTGTGCTACCATGCATTTCCTGAAAGATAGGAAGACTGAAACTTAAATGGCTATCATCATTTAATGAATTCAGTTCTCACCGATTTGTCAGAAAACCACAAATTTTAAGAGGAACAGACCAAAGGTAGGAGCCAAACATTCCAGGCATTTTGTGGAAATCCGGACAGTTAAGAGCTTGAATCACAAGTGGTGATATGGGTAGACAATTCAGGCTCTTGCTATCTGTATGTAACAGGTATACCTAACTAGGGCATTCTGCACACAGACACACACACACACACACACACACACACACACACACACACACACACACACACACACACACACACACACACACACACACACACCTCTCCTTAGCAAGATCAGGAATCAGCAATTAAAAAAAAATAAACAGCAGACACACACACACACACACACACACACACACACACACACCTTTCCTCAGCAAGATCAGGCATCAGCAATTAAAAAACTAAACATCAGCAAAAGAATCAAATTTGCAGATACCCCTCCCCCCAGCAAGATTGGGCAGTGAAAAAAATCAATTAGAAAACTAAACAGCAGCAGAATCTAATCAGCAGATTCTCCATATAGGACTGACAGCAGTAGTAAAAACTCTCCCTCTCTTACAGGTGTAATGTTTTTAAAATTGCGCGCGAACAAGAAGAACAATGCACACACGCACAAACGTGATGCTATGGGACCCATTCCATAAAGAAAAAACACCATTAAACAGTGTTGTTTTCTTTTTTTTAATTAAAAATATTAAAGTTGACAGACCTAAAAGTGCTGCCCGGGGTGGGCCACCCCTCTCGACAACCTCTAGCTATGCCACTGCTGATATCTGAAGGGCTGCCAGTAGCTAACAATGATTTCATCTCCTTCATAATAGATTCATGGTCACTTCTTCTGCTGTTGTGAACAGAGTTCATGTTCACTAAGCCTGTATACTAATACTTGCTCTCTGTCATGTCCCTATTATTGTGAGATTTGGTTTTAAGGCATAATAAGACTTTTTCTGGATATAAATATTATGGTTGTACTTCATCTTTTACTTACTTGATATGTCCGTTTTGTGCTGTTGATTGTTGATTTCTAAAGGTATGTGTGCCAATTCAGCAGATGAAATCCATTTTAATTCAATAAATTTGTTACGAATAATATATGGCATGCATCATCATGGACCTAATAAACAAGGATATAGGGACTCTCCAAACTCTGGATCCTATACAGTTTGCTTTTGTGAAGGGTAGATCATGCTTGCTCAACCTGGTTGACTTCTTTGAGTCAGACACCAAAGCTGTAGATGAAGGCAAGGTGGTTCATACAGCCTACCTTGATCTGGCCAAGGCCTTTGATACCATTCCCCACTCAGGAATCATAGAAAAACTCACTAAGCTAGGCATTAACACCTATATCACTAGGTGGGTTGCAAACTGGCTCACAGATAGAACTTACAGTATGAAAGTAACTGACTCCAAGTCAGACTGCCGTCCAGTCACAAGTGGAGTCACACAGGGTTCGGTCCTGGGTCTTCTCCTGTTTTATATCTACTTCTCTGAAGTCCAGGCCAACATAAATGGACTCTGGCTGACAAGATCTGCAGACGATTGCAAGCCGGGAGCCATAATTAACTCCCCAAGTGATGTTGACATCCTACAGAAAGGCCTAACTGAGACCAACAACTGGTGTCAGAACCAAGGCCTTAAGCTCAATGCCAAAAAATGTGTCATCATCCCCTTTGGGAAAAACCCAATTCTCATGAATTACCACATCAATGGTAGTCCACTGAATACAGAATGAGTCATAAGAGATCTGGGAACACAGGCTGACAGCAACCTCTCTTTTGACCACCACATTGCCACTGTGTTCATAAAGTCCTTCTATGTGGCACATCTCATTATTAAGGGTTTTGTGTCCAGGAAGAAAGAGGTCATTGTCTCCCTCTACTCTTCCCTCATTAGGCCAATCATTGAGTACAATGCCCCATTTGGCATGTACCTCACTAGACATCTGCAACAACTGGAGAGGTCGCAAAAGTACCTCACAAAGAGGATCCTAGGCCTTAACCACTTGTCCTATATGGACAGACTCAAAAAACTCCAACTATTCTCTGTCTCATATCGCCTACTTAGATGAGATCTCTGCTTGACTTAAAAAGACATGTCTGACCCAGCTCTGTTAGAAATGCTACATCTAAAGAAATCCCAATCCTTCCACACTACATGCTCCAGAGATCTCAACCTCATTACCACAATCAACAGAACAAGCTGGAAGGACAGGTTCATAACACAGAGACTGCCCATGCTATGGAATAGACTTCCCATACATGTCAAGCGTAGCGCCTCACTGGCCCTCTTCAAGAGAAATCTTGATAAGTGGACGGGAAATAGAAAATTCACCCCAGGGATCACTCCAGTGGCTCTACTCGACAGAGTCACTGGGAACTAAGGTCGGGTGGCACAATGACAGGGTAATCCTAGGGGCTAGGCCTGTAAAGGCTCCAGGGCCATTAGCCTAGTACACACATATGCACCTATAATATAATATAATATAATATAATATAATATAATATAATATAATATAATATAATATAATATAATATAATATAATATAATTATTTTGAATCTGCCACCTGTCTCTGATATTTTAAATTATCTCTCATTTCTGTCCATTGAGAATGGTCATATCTCACACTGTAAACAGACTCTATGGCTTTGTGTGCATTAACATTCTTCCATGGTTTCAATCCTAATTTACTAATAAATAATAAATCAGTAAATCTAACAAACTAACCCCTGATAAAATATTACACAATATGGGATATATTCCAATGGAAAGACTCTAACACGGGGCAAATGAGACTTGAACTCTAACTTCCTATGAAATATAGTATTATCCTTAACCAACTTCATCAGCTTATAAATGCTAAATTCTCACAAATACACACTGACTTACAGAACATAGATTTAGTTAAATTAATACTTGAAAATCTTGTGATTAAAGGGAAAACAATTTCTAGGACTAATAAAATTGTAATGAGTGCAAAACATCAGAATTCATTATTATTTTCAAACTACTGGCAAACGAAAAATCAATCACTGACTGAAGAAAATAAGAAACTAGCCATTGAAAATACAATCAAATTCATTCCTTTCAAGAAGCTGTTATATACACAAATTATGGTAAATAACAATCTATATTATACCTTATCTAAATTAAATAAATTCAGTCCTAACTTTTCGCCTATATGTCCCCATTGTCCGGATCAAGCAGCTGATATTTTACATGTCATGTGGAACTGTACTAAGATACACAACTTATGGTGTTTCTTGAGAGTAAGATTAGAGAAGATGGGATATGAAAAATCAACCCTTACTTGGGAGACAGCTATATTGTACATTAATATCAATCAACTCCCAAAAATATTAAAACATGTCTTTATTATGATGTGTGCCCTTACTAAATTCTTTATTACAAAGAATTGGAATGTCATGTCACCAATTACATGAGAAAATTTTAGCAATCTTGCTATCAAATATATCTCATCTCACAAATTAATTTATTCAAAAACAAACGCTATTACCAAAAATATTGGGGTTACTTGCTAGATATAATTCTTGACAAATAAAATTTGCCTACAAATTGTCATGAAAAGCTAACCTTTAAATAAGAAATGAATGTAGTATAACCAGTCTTTCTTGCATCTTCTCCCTTTTCTTAGTATATGTGTAACTAGATATTTTCCCTAAACATACAAATAAATGGTTAAATTTCTATTTTTACTTTATATATAGACTATCCCCATTCTAACTATCCCTTATGAGACCAAATGAACATAAGAATTCTCATACTTTACTTGACGATGTAGTGACTTCTTGTGTATATATTGTATATACATATATATATATATATGTATGTATAATTTTCTTGGAACGAGATTGTTGTCTGATTTCTTTAAATAGGTATTTGTATTGTTTATTTGCATTTTTGAATTACCGTATTGTTGTTATTATTTGAAAAAAGAAAATTGAAATAAAGAGATTTTGGAAAAAAAAAACATTCTTCCGTTGGTTGCTTATTTTTGAATGACAAGTTGCCAGTATTAGATCAGTGGTTTTAAGTTCCTGATTATGAGGAACTTATGCTATTTGATTTCCTATATGAAGTCTGTAATTATATTGCTGGGCTGGTGTCCTTCTAAGTTAGTTGCTGCATTTCTGAATGTTTGTTCTTGCTTCAATCATTTATCAGATTTTGTCTTCCTCTTTGATATATGGATTATTTTCATCTCTTTTACAGTAGGCCTTGGGTATTCTGATCCTATAGAAACCATTTTAGGTACCAATTCTCTTGATAATTTTTGCTGAGTTGCAGAGTTGCCTCTTATAAATACATTTTTAGATATGGAGAAGTTCCTTTTAATGGAGCAAGTGGTCACATGGATCATTTTCAGTCCAGTTTCCACACCTGTCATAGTTCTAAAACATCATAGGATCATAGGAGGTTACTAGGCTATTGGCCCTGAGGTCCTTATAAGCCTAGCCAAGAGTTTAGCCCATGTTTAGACAAGTCAGCACCCAGAGCCCCTGTTCAGCAGGGACACAGGTGGAATACCACAAGTGTATTTTCTGTTTCCCATCCAGTTATCCAGGTTGCACTTAAAAAGGGATAATGAGGTACTCTGCTTGAAGTGGACACAGAGTCTATTCCACAGATGGGGGAGTCTCTGGGGCACAAATCTGTCCCACCAGCAAGTCCTATTAATATCACAGACCAGGTTGAGGTTGCGCTTATGGGTTGCTCAAGTGGATCTTGACTCGCAGATATGCAGCAGTCCCATCAAGTCGGGGTCTGAGATTGCTTTGTATGCCAGACAGAGGTCACCTCTGAGGAGTCTGTATGAAACTGAGTAGAGGGACAGGGCTTTTAGCCTATCTGTGCAGGGTAGGTGTTTGAGGCCCTGGATTCTTCTGGTGAGGAACCTCTGTGGTTTCTCCAGTTGCTGCATGTGCTTTGCAAGGTACATGCTGAAGGGGGCATTGTACTCAATAACTGGCCTTATAAAGGAAGAATACAGGGATGTCATGACCTCTTTGTTCCTGGATGAGATACCCTTACTGATGAGGTGGGCCATGTCGAAAGCTTTCCTTACAATGGAAGCAACATGGTGGTCAAAAGTCAGATTGCTATGAACCTGGGTGCCCAAGTCCCTCACTACTGATTGTGTACTTATGACATTGTTATTAATGTGATAATATGTGGGGATGTCACTCCACGCAAAGGGGATGATGATGCATTTTTTGGCATTCCGCTTGAGGCCATGTTTCTGGCACCAGTCATTTGTTTGGGGTGAGACCCTCTTGGAGGATGTCCACATCACTTGGGGAATTGATTACTGTGCCCAGCTTACAGTCATCTGCAAACCTGGTTAGCCATAGCTCGCTGGTTTTGGTGTGCACCTCAGAGAAGTATATCCCGAATAACCGAGGACCCAAGACTGATCCCTTGTGTATGCCACTCATTATGGCTCAATGCCAAAAAATGTGTCATCATCCTCTTTGGGAAAAACCCAGTTCTTATGAATTACCTCATCGATGGTAGTAAACTGAACACAGAATGTGTCATAAGAGATCTGGGAACACAGGTTGACAGCAACCTCTCTTTTGACCACTACATTGCCACTGTGGTCATAAAGTCCTTCTGTGTGGCACATCTCATTACTAAGGGTTTTGTGTCCAGGAAGAAAGAGGTCATTGTCTCCCTCTACTCTTCCCTCATTAGGCCAATCATTGAGTACAATGCCCCATTTGGCAGGTACCTCACTAGATACCTGCAACATCTGGAGAGGTCGCAAAAGTACCTCACAAAGAGGATCCTAGGCCTTAACCACTTGTCCTATATGGACAGACTCAAAAAACTCCAACTATTCTCTGTCTCATATCGCCTACTTAGAGGCAATCTCTGCTTGACTTAAAAAGACATGCCTGACCCAGCTCTGTTAGAAATGTTACATCTAAAAAAATTCCAATCCTTCCACACTACATGCTCCAGAGATCTCAACCTCATTACCACAATCAATAGAACAAGCTGGAGGGACAGGTTCAAACCCGACTGCCCAGGTTATGGAATAGACTTCCCATACATGTCAAGTGGAGAGCCTCACTGGCCCTCGTCAAGAGAAATCTTGATAAGTGGATGGGAAATAGAAAATTCACCCCAGGAATCACTCCAGTGGCTCTACTCGACAGAGGCACTGGGAACTAAGGTCGGGTGGCACGATGCCAGGGTAATCCTACGGGCTAGGCTTGTAAAGGCTCCAGGGCCATTAGCCTAGTACACACATATGCACCTATAATATAATATAATATAATATAATAAAATATAATAAAATATAATATAATATAATATAATATAATATAATATAATATAATATAATATAATATAATATAATATAATATAATTATTTTGAATCTGCCACCTGTCTCTGATATTTTAAATTATCACTTGTTTCTGTCCATTGAGAATGGCCATATCTCACACTGTAAACAGACTCTATGGCTTTGTGTGCATTAACATTCTTCCGTTGGTTGTTTATTTTTGAATGAAATGTTGCCAGTATTAGATCAGTGGTTTTAAGTTCCTGATTATGATGCACGTATGCCATTTGATTTCCCATATGAAGTCTATAATTATTTTGCTGGGCTGGTGTCCTTCTAAGTTAGCTGCATTTCTGAATGTTTGTTCTTGCTTCAATCATTTATCAGATTTTGTCTTCCTCTTTGATATATGGATTATTTTCATCTCTTTTACAGTAGGCCTTGGGTATTCTGATCCTATAGAAACCATTTTAGGTACCAATTTTCTTGATAATTTTTGCTGAGTTGCAGAGTTGCCTTGTAAATTTTTAGATATGGAGAAGTTCCTTTTAATGGAGCAAGTGGTCACATGGATCATTTTCAGTCCAGTTTCCACACCTGTCATAGTTCTAAGACATCATAGGATCATAGAAGGTTACTAGACTATTGGCCCTGAGGTCCTTATAAGCCTAGCCAAGTGTTTAGCCAATGTTTAGACAAGTCAGCACCCAGAGCCCCTGTTCAGCAGGGACACAGGTGGAATACCACAAGTGTATTTTCTGTTTCCCATCCAGTTATCCAGGTTGCGCTTAAAAAGGGATAATGAGGTACTCTGCTTGACGTGGAGACGGAGTCTATTCCACAGATGGGGGAGTCTCTGGGGCACAAATCTGTCCCACCAGCAAGTCCTATTAAAATTACAGACCAGGTTGAGGTTGCGCATATGGGTTGCTCAAGTGGATCTTGACTCGCAGATATGCAGCAGTCCCATCAAGGCGGGGTCTGAGATTGCTTTGTATGCCAGACAGAGGTCACCACTGAGGAGTATGTATGAAACTGAGTAGAGGGACAGGGCTTTTAGCCTATCTGTGTAGGGTAGGTGTTTGAGGCCCTGGATTCTCCTGGTGAGGAACCTCTGTTTTTTCTCCAGCTGCTGCATGTGCTTTGCAAGGTACATGCTGAAGGGGGCGTTGTACTCAATAATTGGCCTTATAAAGGAAGAATACAGGGATGTCATGACCTCTTTGTTCCTGGATGAGATACCCTTACTGATGAGGAGGACCATGTAGAAAGCTTTCGTTAAAACGGAAGCAACATGGTGGTCAAAAGTCAGGTTGCTATCAACCTGGGTGCCCAAGTCCCTCACTACTGATTGTGTACTTAGGACATTGTTATTAATGTGATAATATGTGGGGATGTCACTCCACACAAAGGGAATGATGATGCATTTTTTGGTGTTCAGCTTGAGGCCATGTTTCTGACACAAGTCATTTGTTTGGGGTGAGAACCTCTTGGAGGACGTCCACATCACTTGGGGAATTGATTACTGTGCCCAGCTTACAGTTATCTGCAAACCTGGTTAGCCATAGCTCCCTGGTTTTGGTGTGCAACTCAGAGAAGTATATCCCAAATAACAGTTGCCCCAAGACTGATCCCTTGTGTATGCCACTCATTATGGGTCGACTGCTTGAGGTGGCTTCCCCTATTTTGATTAAGTGGATTCTATCAGTGAGCCAGTTTGCTACCCATCTGGTAACATATGGATTGATACCTAGTTGAGAGAGTTTATCTACTATGCCAGAGTAGGGAATAGTGTTGAAGGCTTTGGCCAGGTCAAGGTAGGCGGTGTGCATTCTCTTCCCCTCATCCATAGCTTTGGTGACTGTCTCAAAGAAGTCACGCATATTTAACAGACATGATCATCCCTTGACAAAGCCAAACTGTGTGGGGTCGAGTGCTTGGAGGTTGCCAATGTCCCAGTTAATGAGGTCCATGACAATCCATTCAATGGCCTTGCAGATTCTGTCAGTTAGGCTGATGGGTCTGTAATTTCCTGGATTGGTGAATGCCTCACCTTTGTGTAAAGGGATGACAGTGGCTGTCCTCCAGTCAGCTAGGTCAAAGCCAGTTCATGCCTGAGTTCATGTAGGATGCAGCCTGGAATGTTATTGGGTCCCATGGAGGCTGTATTTTTTTGCCTTTGAGAGGGCAGTGATGACCTGTTCCCTAGAAATATGCGGTGGGGGTCAGGCACTGGGGATGTCCTGATTTACTGATTGGGGGAACAGAAGGGAGATGTTTTCACTGAATCTGTCAGCCAGTAGATTGGCTATATCTACAGCATTTGTGTATGCAGTATCCTTGACCATCAGTTCTGAACAGATCTGGGTGCTTCCTTTGAGATTGTGGACATATGTGAAGAAGGCCTTATGATTGTCTCTAGTAGATGTGGACAATTTTGACTCAAAGTTGGCTTTACAGAATTTCACAAGTGCTCTTATTTGCTTGTTCAGGCTAAGGGGAGGTTGCTTCCAATTGGGCACCTGTTCCTTCTTGGACCTGGACAGCATCTTTTTTCCTTTTGTTATATAGTTTATTTATTGCAGATATCTACTAGACAGGTTTACTCTTCCTTGTGGATGATGATTTTGTCCTGTTAGGTATTCCTGATACCATGCATCCATATAAATGCTCGTATAGTACTTTGGTGTAGATTTGGACATTGGTGCTAGTTCCTACCGTGGGGGGGGGGGTGAAACTGTTTATACCATCCCTCAAGAAGTTGTAATCAGCTTTGGAAAAGTTTTTTTGTTTGACCCTAGCTAGAGGGGGGACAGGGGAGATGGTAACTTTGAAAGTGACTGCTTTGTGGTCAGATCTTACCAGGGAGGATGATGATAGCGTAGGGGTGCTGCAGTAGTTATTCATGTTGGTTAATACCAAGTCCAAGATATTATCACCTCTTGTGGGGGTATCGACTAGCTGTTCCAAGATATTTGCATTGATAAAATCGATGAACCTCTGGGCATTTGTGTTATGGCATGAGTATTTTTTCCAATCTATGGCTGGGTAATTAAAGTCACCCAGGATCAGGGTAAAGAGTTGAATCTTGATTTGAAGAGGTCCAGATAGGTGGAGTGGGAAACTTGAGTCAAATTTGGGGGACTGTAGCTAGCTATAATTTGAATAGGAGTCTTGTCAATGGTTAACTGCACCTGGAGTGTCTCCTGAGTGTCATATTATTTGACCAGCCTGGAGGTGTGTGTTTCTTTAATATATATTGAAACTCCACCTCCTTTGGCTTTGCTGGCCACATTTTGGGGTATGAATGTATGATAGGATGAGTAGCCAGGTAAGGTTGGGATGCTCTCCACAGCTTTGAACGAGGTTTCTGTGACTGCACAAATGTCAGCATCTTCCAGAGTTAAGAATGCTTGCAATGAGTGCAGTTTCATGTTAAGACTCCAAGTATTTCACAGCATGACCTTTAATTTGTGTTTTGTTAAGATTTTTATGTTGGTAGTATCGACCTCATGACTTTTCCTAAAAAAGGCACTATGGGAGAGGCAAGGATCTTTGCCAAAAGCCTGAAGCTCAAGTGAAACTGATGCAGCAAAGCATAGTGGTCTGTTAGTCATATCTTCCCAGGCTGTCAGGCACTGGATCCCCCTGGAATGACACCAGAAACTAAGCCAATTGTTAAAGTCAATCATTTTCTCTTTGTAATGAGGCATCATTCTGGGTGACAGTAGAATGCTACTTAAGGCTAGGGACATACCCACCTGGGTCACATATTCAGAGAACTCAATTGTGTCTCTCTTCATATAGTCCAGGGAGGTACATCTCAAGTCGTTCACACCAACATGGACTATGACAGAGTCATAACAGTACATATTGTTGAGAGACTTGAGCGCAAGTATGATATGGTGGATTCTGGCACCTGGCAAACAACTAATCGTGACTTTGTCCTTATCCAGCCTGGTGAGAGGCACATCTGTGTGTCTCACAATGGAGTCTCCTATCACTAATATGTTGGGTTTATGGTTAGGCATCAGTTAGCTAATGATATTCTCAGAGTAAGAGATCAGCATTCTACTTTGTGTATGTTTTGTTAGATATGTCAGTGACATTCAACACTGTAATCCTTAGCATCACTATTGAACATTTGCACTCATATCACTGCCTGTCATCTACACTCATTGATTGTTTTTTCTTTGTACAAGTCAGGATATATCCAAAGGATAGCCTATGGTATTAAACTGTCCTGCACACTGGATTGTGGAGTTCTTTAAGTTTTGACCTCAGTTTCATGATCTCCCTAACAGATATTATCCATGGGAGAGTTTTATTGTATTGCAATCATGTTGACAACATAAAACTCTACCTCCCCTTCTTCAGGAACATATCCATATATCCAGTCTTTCAAGCTGAATCCTTCTCCTACAGTGATGCCGGGAGCAGCTGTTACCATCCATGGATTTTATTAGACAAGTAGGGAACACTGCATGCATGTTTATAAACAATTTAGATTTGTTAATCCAACAACATACCTTTCAACTGTACAGATGTCTACAGAATTTCCAGCTTTTGGACTCATATTTAAGTCTGTTTTTCATAACATTTTGTGATTTTCTGGAAAATTAGTGGTAAATCATTAAAGACTGGAGTTAGAAAATAATGACTGGCATTTGAGTTTCAGACTTCATATCCTTCATAAAAATTCATGCTAAAGCAAAACCTATTATTCTATCAACTTTCTAAGTTTGTATTTTGTAAGTGCAAAATTTAAAATGTGTCCCTATTTTTGTGCCCTTGTCCCACTTTTATTTATGGCTTTGTCCAGATTCCATGCTCTAAGACGTTCATAGATATGTCCAGCTACCATATGTCTTTTAGATATGGTTGGATACTAATGAACTCAGATAGGAGATGCATACTCCACACAAAATGCACCCCAGCCAATAATCAAACCAGAGAACCTCTTGCTGTAAGGATACAATGCTACTCATTGTGGTATTGTGCCCCTCTAGGAACATAAGTCACACATTGATTCCTTAGCAGATTACCTGCAAGCTATCTCTTACTATTTTTCTTTCTAATCACTTGAAATTCATCATGTCCAAAAAGAGGGCTTGTCTGTATGTGCGACTAGTCCCCTGCTTTATTGCCTACATTATTTGTTATTGGTGATGTCATTAAGTAGGAGTTTGTGTCTGAGTTATGTAAGCTTTTTTTTTTTTTTTTTTAATAGTTTTTAAAATTTTGGTATTATTTTTCTTATCCCTCCGTTATTTAGGCCCTGCTTACATAAAGGAGTTAAATTTCCCCATGCTGCCACCCTTGAGTCTTGCACTCTGCCAGAATACGACTGCTAACAATTCTTAGGGCATAGCTTGAAATGCCCTGTGCTCTGTTCTGTGTATATAAGTCCATAAACCTTTAAAACAAAAAAAAACTCAATGGACTAAAGAGTTTTCAACTCAACAGCATTTAAAATATCTCTTAGAGCCTTTCTTTATGGCCTAGATGTCAATCCTGACACAATGACTTACTTGTCACTGTTGTATAAAATGTTTATTGTCTGATTTATTATTGTTATTGTAGTCTCATATTTTATTGATTTGCTCATTCATTGTTAAATGACTTGCTTAATCTAGTATAGGGTTACAGGCAACCTGGGGTCGCTTCTGGCACACAGTGGGCCCAAAGCATAAAAGCTAATACTGATTAGGTTGTCAAATCACAAAAAATGCACACAGTCAATTATTCACTCACTCCTGATCTGCACACCTGCAAGGAATTTACAGGATTGCCAGAGCACTTACAGCATATACTTGGGATGTGGTCAGAAAATGGATCACCCAGGAAAAAAATGCCATGAACACAGAGAGGATATACAGTCATTAGAAAGACGGTACCCTAACTGAGAAACAGATTGAACAATTAAGGGCTGTGAGCAGCAGCATAAACTGCTGCATCGCTCTGCTGCCCCTTGCTTTAATTCAATGTTCAGTGCCAATGCTTAATTTATAGGCGCTATATTAAAATTGAGGATGTGTTGGAGCTGATTCATTTGTACAGAAAAAGGTATAGGCTAGTTCTCCACCTCCAGCATAAATTATTTTCAGGAGAACAAGTATTCCTGCTATGTATTTCTCTAGGACAAATGTTGGCTCTGCCTACCTCAGTTTGTAACCTCCCAGCTGAAATGCAATAGTATTTATATAGAGTGACCATTCCCCTACATTCTGTATAAACCATGGGTAAGGATATAAAAGGCTATTCTACCCCATCTGCCCAGCATTTTTATGAATGTGAACATGTTACATCTTTTGATGGCTTGTTCTTATGCTCCCTTTTAGGTCACATTTGTAGAGCATCTACTTGTTTACTTTTAAACAGTAAATGAGTCAATTCTATTGTATTTTTTTTCCACTGTATGTTGGTGGGTCAGTCAGCAGTGAAACAAGTCCAAAATTATAGGTGGATATTATAATTATACTTGTAACTTTGAATGATATAGTGTTATCTTTGCACTGTTACTAAATTGTGACAGTAATTTGTGAATCTGATGAGCTGAAAAATGACTCTGTCCTGATTGTTTGAATTCAATGGACAGTTAGGTGCCTGAAGCATGGTAAACACCCACTGTCAGGTTTGGGACATACATTTGAAAAGAGAAAGTACATTGTTAGAAGATTCTTTGGTGGCCTTATGGTGAGGATACTATAACTGGCTTCAGTTATGAGTGGACAAAAGCAAATACACTGAGGATTCCGTTCACAAAAAAAAAACCTGCCAAAAAATACCTTTTTAAAGCTCTCATATTTTATTCCATGCACCAGACCACAGAAAAATTATTACACTTAAAGCAAAATGCAATTTCCTCACAGCAGAGTTATATTTTAGACACCTGATGGTTGGGGGAGGAAGTGGCTAACCGTTAGCAAACACTGCAATTTGTCTTACACTCTAATTTATTTTTTACATAATAAAAACAAATTAATCCCTGCTTATACTAGCTACCAGGATGATATTACAATTCTGACACAAGAAATATTTACATCAGGTTAATATAAAAGTAAATAGACATTGTAGAAAAAAAAAACATTTAATCATAGCTTTTCTAAGCAAAATAATATATTCTAGGATGTAGATTACTGGGGAATATCGAAACTTCCAAAACTAATGAGGATCCACTTGTGGCAATAGCTGCTCCATAGGGTCATAGGTTTGTACTAGGATAATAACTACAAGTAGCCACGCAACCCATATGTGTTCCACAAGTTATTGTAGCTTGGATTTCATACATAGGAGGTATATTAGTTGGGTCATGATCTAATGACTGCCTCTATCCATTAGAGACACAGGCACCAGACCAGGACTTACAATTTCCCATCCAATGGTCCAAGTTCCACTTAAATAGGGTTAGGGAAGGATTCTGCTTCACATAAATGGGGTGACTATTCTAGAGAGTTGGAATTCTCCAACATACATATCTGTCTCACCAACATCTCCTATTTATGTCTCAAGCAAAGTTTAGGTCCTTAGATCTAGTAGTTCTGGTGCTGTTCATTTTGCAGATATGCAAAACGTCCATCAGAGTAAGATCCAAGGGCACCTCGTATGCCTGACATAGATCGCCCATCAGTAATCTTTAAGAAACAGATTATAGAGATAAGGCTTTAAGGCAATCCACATAGTACTTTGTGTTTAGGCCCTGTATTTCTTTGTAAGAAATTTCTGTGGACATTCCAGTTGTTGCACAGATCTGTTTAGGTACATACCGAAGGGAGCATTTTGCTCTATTATGATGTTGTTGCCCTGGGTGGCAACATTTCCAAAAGGTACAAATTACATATTTCTTGGGATTGAATTTTAAACCATGGACTTGACACTAGTCATTTGTCTGTGTTAGACCCTCTTCTAAGATGTAAGTGTCTTTGGGGAATTCTTTAACTGCCTGCAATTGAAATCTTCTCTGAACTTGGTTAGACAGAGGCTTTTCCCATTTAACTTTGACTTCTGGGAAGTAGATGGCAAAGAGGACTGGGCTGAGTATGGAGCCCTGTGGGACGTCACTGGTGACCAACCTCTTTGTGAAGGTGGTGTCACCAATCCCAACTTCCTGGATCTTATCTGTGAGCCACCTCTATATCGAGCATGTTATATAGGGGTTTATGTCTAATTTCATGCATCTGTTAATAATGCCCTTGTGGGGTATTGTATTAAATGTCTTAGTCAGATCAAGGTAGGTGGCATGCACCTTGTTACCTTCATGCATTTTCTTGGTGACCTTTTCAAAGAAGTCCATCAGGTTTAGTAGTTGTGATGAGCCCTTGATGAAACTAAATTGGGTTGAATCTAGGGTCTGAAGGTTCCCTATGTCTTTGTTGATTATCTCCATGATAATGTTTTACATAGCTTTGCATATACAACTAGTCAAACTAATGAGCCTGTAGTTTCAGGGATCAGATGATGGTCCACCCTTATATAGAGGGATGATTGCTGCAGTCCTCCATCCCATGTTAAATAGTAATTCCAGTGGCCCAGGTTGGTCATAGTTCAGGCTACTCAGGAAACATCTCAGGATATTATCGGGGCTCATTGAGGTGTTTTTCTTGGCCTTAGAGAGTACAGCCAAGACCTCTTCCCTATTTAAAGTTGGTGGGGTTATGACTGATGGAATTTCTTGGAGGGAGCTGGTTGAGTGTGAAGACAAGAGGGTAAAGTCAGAGCTGAATTTGTCAATCAGCAGATTTGCTGCAGCACATGGCTCTGTGAATCATCATCATCATCATCATCATCATTATCAGCCCCCTTTTTCCCATTTTTCTACATGGGGGTCGGGGTATCATGTTAACTGTCACCAACTCTCTCGATTCTGTGCCACACTCCTGCCTTCTTCAACACTCATGCCTGACTGTCACAGATCTTCTTTCACACAATCAGTCTACCTCTTTGCTGAATGTCCTTGTTTCTACCTTCTTCCAGTCTGCCACGAATCTTCCTCACCAGATTGTCTTCTGCTTTTCTACACATGTGCCCAAACCATCATAATCTGTTCTCTTTAATCTTTTCTGGAATTGGAGCTACTTTGGCTACTGCTCTTATGTCCTGATTTCTTCACCTGTCCCATTGTGTGCATCCTATGAACTTTCTCAGGCACTACATTTTCATCACCTCTAGCTTCTTCAACTGTTCTGCCTTTACTGCCCAGGTTTCTGTACCATACAGTAGTACTGGTCACACCACTGTCTTGTACACCTTACTTTTCAGCTTCTTTGGCATTCTTCTGTCTTAGACTACATCTGATACTCTATGCCAGTTGGCTGCAGTCCCTCAGATTCTAGCTTTGACGTCTTCATTCAGACTACCCTTCTCCTCAACTACCTCTCCCAGATACCTGAAACTGTTTACCTGTTCCACTATCTTCTCTTCTATCTCTGTTCTCAGCTTCTTCTGTTTTCCCCAATTTGCTGCCATTACCACTGTCTTATCTGTGCTTAGTTTCATCCCATGTGCCTTCAGATTTGCATTCCATTCTCCTAACCTTTTCTGAAGTTCTAGCTCAGAGTCTACCTGCACTGCCACATCATCTGCATAGACCATCTTTGTTGATATCTCCCCTCCAACCTGTTTGCTAATGTAGTCCATCACCACTATGAACAGCAGCAGGCTCAGAGCTGAACCCTGATGTACACTCACTCCCACTGGGAACCCCACTGTTCATACTTGAGTCATTGGGTCCCTGTACATAGCCTGCACTAATTCTACTAATGTTTTTGGGACTTCAAATTACTGCCCAGATCAGCTTTCTTGGGACCATATCACATGCTTTCTCCAAGTCTAGGAATGCCCATTTGGACTCTCTCCTCATCTCTAGCTTCTTCACAAGTATCTGTCTCAATGCAAACATCAGGTCAATTGTGCTGCATCCTGATCTGAATCCAAACTGCTCATCTCCCATCTTACATTCTACTGCTCTGTGTATCCATTTATCAATCACCCACTCCAGAACGTTCATGCAATGTGATAGGAGTTTGATGCCTCTGTACTGCCCACAGTTGTGGATGTCCCCTTTGTTCTTGTACACTGGCATGAGTATGCTTATTCTCCAGTTATCTGGGATACGCCTTTCTCTCCACACTGCTATTAGTACCCTCAGGAGCCATTTCTCCCCTATCTCACCCAGCATTTTTATCATATCTGCTGTAACCTCATCTGAGCCTGCTGCTTTCCCTGACTTCATCTTCCTTCGTGCTGTTCTTACTTCTTCTAGGGTGGGCTCGTCTTCGTCTCTCATCATAGGCTGTTGCTGGGGCAGTACAGCTTCTATGGGGTTTTCTTCATTCAGAAGCTGCTGGAAATACTTCTTCCATCTGTTTTGATGCCCTCTGGACTGCTAAGCAGGTTGTTGCTGCCATCCCTTATGAAGGGTGTCTGACTATCTTCTTTATCTTTCTGTCTTTGCCTTGCAACCTGATATTGTTTCTTTGTGCCCCTTACTGAGTCACTTTCCAGAAGTTGGTACAGTGCCTCTGATGCTCTATTCTTTGCTATTGCAACTTCTTTCTTAGATTCTTTGTTAGCCAACCAATATTCCTTCCTAGCCTGGTCAGTCTTTTCTATCCCCCACTTCTTCCTGCACTCCTCCTTTCTTTTGATGACTTCCTGGACTTCTGCATTCCACCACCAGCTTTCCTTATGTACCTTATTTCCATACTTGGCTCGGCCACATATCTTTTCTGTAGTTCTCACACATGCTGTTTTTAGGTGCTGCCACTCTTCTTCAACTCTACCTATTTCCTCCTCTTCTTGGGGTGCTAGAACCCTGAGTAATTCCTTGAACTGTTGTACTTTCTCTCCAGTCAAATTTCAGGTCTTCAGCCTGGTCTCTGTTGACCTTAGAGCCTTCTCTGACCACTGCTTGCAGCTGATTGTGGCAACTAGTGATTTATACTATTTGCCGACTGTTTCACTGGGGATGACTTTGAAATCATGGATTCTACCCCAGTGCCTTTTCCTTACTAGGAGGAAGTTTACCTGAGTTGCATGTTGACTACTCTTGTATGTGATCTTGTGACTGTCTCTCTTTCTGAACCATGTGTTGGCTAATATCAAGCCATTTGCCAGACAGAAGTCTAGAATTGCTTCTCCTTCTTTATTCCTGTTGCCCCATCCATGTGTTTACCTAGGCAGTCCTCATATTCTGTTTTGTCTGTCCCAATATGTGCATTCAAGTCACCCATTATCAACACCAATTAATGTTCTCCTGCTTTATCTAGTAGGTCCTGCAACTGCTGTCTGAATCCTCTGTGAATGTGGCACCATTAATTACCAGAGCTGCACACTGTTGTGTGATGCCTTTGAGGTTTCTGACACAGCTGAAGAAGGCCTTATGGTTGCCTTTAACCAGAGAGGGTATCTTGGCCTCAAAAATGTTTTTTTTCATCTGAATAGGCCTTAGTTTTCTGTTTAGTTTGATCAGAGAGTTTTTGTATTTTTTGGGAGTTACACATCCTAATTTTAGATAGGAATGTTTCCCTTTGTTATATAACCTGTTTAATTTAGGATTCTATCAGAGTGGTTTGTTTTTGGAGTCTGACATGGATTTATTTATTGAAGGAGGAGACATCTCTATGCAGCCATTGACATGACTGTATAGAGTTTCTTTGAACAATTCCGTATAGGATGCTGTGTTTTCTGGGTTTACAGGATTGTTGAACTTTGACAAGCTATCACTTATTAAATTTTTTATACATTTTTTCATCACTGGATAAAAATCTTTATACATTGTTTCATTATTGAATGAATTATGTAATACAATTTTATATTTCTGAAATGTTTTAAGGTGTGTTTAACTGTAAGTTTTATAAGAAAATGACATTTGGTTTTGTGGTAATGTGATGCTATTTATGCTGTAAATTTAGAATGGATAGTGTAGTATGTTATTTTTAATGAAGTCATTACTAATAATGTGGATGAAGGCATGAATTTTTAACTTTGATGCCACTAAAGTGACATTACTGTTGTGTTACATCAATAAAGATCTGTTGTCATGCACTGAACTATACCTTCTTCAGTGTGTTGTATTCCTTACATGGTACACATGATTCATGATTACTTGTAGAAGAACAGAAGCCTCTATGCAGCCATTCCTATGATTGTATTGAGTTTCTTTAAACAATTCTGCATAGGATGCTGTGTTTTCTGGGTTTGGAGGATTGTTGAATTTTGACAAGCTATCACTTAATACATGTTTTGTACAGTTTTTCATCATTGGACAAAAATCTTTATACATTTTTCATTATTGGATAAATTGTTGAATACGATTTTATATTGTTGGAATGTTTTATGCCTATATTTAGCTTTAAGTTTTATAAAGAAATAGTGTTTGGTTTTGTAGTAATGTATTGCTATTGACACTAAAAATTTAGAATGGATAGTATAGTATATTTTTCTGATGAAGTCATTACTAATAGTGTGGACGGAAGTTAGACTTTTTAATTTGGTGATGCTAAAGGGACATTACATCAGTAAGGATCTGCTGGTGTAGATTGAACTATACCTACTAAAGTGTGTTGTACTCCTTACAGGGTACATAGGGTTTGTGGTTACTTGTAGAAGGACCAGAAGCCTCTATGCAGCCACTGACATGGTGGTCGAGAGTTTCTTTGAACAATTTTGTTCATGATGCTGTGTTTTCTGGGTTTGGAGTATTGTTAAATTCTGACAAGCTATCACTTAATAAAATGTAGGTGCCTTGGAGTAGTTTCTAACTGTCAGCGAGTTTATTGGGGTTAGCAAATTGATTTTTATTTCAAAGGATACAGATTTGTGGTCAGACCTTATGACGAAGGTGGTGACACTGACAGGGTAGGGGGAGAGGTTAGAATTCTCCCATATTTGTGAATACCAGGTCCAATATGTTGGAACCTCTAGTGGACCTATATATTAACCAGTCAAGATGTTGGTGTTTACAAAGTCCAGAAATCTCTGCACCTGCAATTCTGTGACTATATAAGATTTGCAGTCTATAGAGGGATAATTAAAGTCCCCCATGAGTAAGGTGTTAGGGTGGATGATGAGTATCTCCAGTAGTTCTAAGTATGAGCTATGAGTTTCATGGACACATATGGTGACTTGCAGCTTGCTAGGATATGGTATGGGGTTTTGTCTATAGAGGACTGCACTTGGAGAAACTCCAGTACATCATTATGTTTAAATAACCTAGAGGTATGCTTATTGTTGATGTAGATGGATACTCTTCCAAATTTAGTCCTGGTCTATATAGCTACTGGTTTGGCATTGCTTAAAAAAGGCTCTGTGGGAAGGATAAAGTTTTATTCAATGTCTGAAACCTTGAAGAATAGGTGCAGACTATCCTTGGCAAAGCAATGTGGTCTGTTAACCATGTCGTCTAATGCTGAGAAATATTAGATTCCCCTAGAATGACACCAGAAACTCAGCCAATCGTTAAAGTCAATCATCTTCTGTTCATATTGTGGCATCATCATTGGTGAAGGTAAAATGCTGTTCAGTGCTAGACTCTTACAAGCTTGAGACACATAGTCCAAAAGACCTATAATGTCTCTCGTAACGTAATCTAGAAAGGTGCATCTCAGGTCATTTACAACTACATGGACTATTATTGAACCATACTGGTAGCTTTGGTGCAATGACTTGAGTGAGTGCATAACTTGGTGGACCTTAGTTCCAGGTAGGCAACTAACCATAATATTCTCCTTGATCAGCCTAGTTAGAGAAATATCAGTATGTTGTACAATGACTAGAGTCTTGGGAAGTGTGTTTGCTTTGCTTATGGATTTGTATTTGGGGCACCATTGAGTAAGGCTGTATGTGAGATGTTAGGTGTTGCTGTTATTGAGTGTTTTTGGGTTCACTGAGGACAGTCTTTGCAGTTGGAAAGTCTAGGAGGTCTTTAGGTTTAAGAAGAGTGCATTTAAGTGCCTCAGCATACATTGGTCTATGTGTATGTTGTGTACAATGTGTGATGGGTGTAGTGTGTGTAGTAATGACAGCTTGTGTTATTTTATGTGTTTATGCTAGAGTTTAGTTTTTAGTGATATTGTGTATATACACCTCTCACATACTGAATCTGTTACTTTAGGGATTAGGTAGTTGCCAGTAAACATGAGACAATTGCTACATTATCTCAAGATACTCTTATCCACAATGTTAGCTGCAAAGAAGTTAACAAACTGCATACCCATGTAGTCTGATCCTTTAATTGGTGAGCTACAAGTGTGTGGCATATGGGAGTAAAAAGGCCACTTCTTCTTTTGGCTTTTTCCTGGTTAGGGGTTGCCACAGCGGATCACCTGTCCGCTCATGATTGGCAGTGGAGTTTTACGGTGTCGAGTTGCCAGCCCGGCACCCAATCTTCCACAGAAGGCGCACACACACACACACACACACACACACACACACACACACACACACACACACACACACACTCACACCTAGGGCCAATTTAGAGTGTCCAATCCACCTACAGCATGTCTTTGGGATGTGGGAGGAAACCAGATCACCCGGAGGAAACCCACGCAACCACAGGGAGGGCATGCAGACTCCACACAGAAGGGACCCCAGCTAAGGATCAAACCGGAGAACCTCTTGCTGTGAGGTGACAACGCTAACCGCTGCACCACCGTGGCCACCCAGGAGTAAAAAGGCTACAAAGAGTGATTATTTTGGGATAAAAGACTGAATTAGACTATGTGTTTATTTATTTATTTATTGGCATTTGATTAATGGGAAAGTCCAACTGGGTAGAAGCACATTTTCAGATGAGGCCCTGGGGGAAAAGCTTTAAATTATTATAAAAAAATTTAAGAACAATAATTTTATAATCTCCAAAAATAAAACAAAAACATCTACAGTCTAAATAATTACAACAGATTTGACATAATATAAAAACATTTGTTAAGAAGCAATACAAGTTATATAAAAATAATTTAATATTTAGAGACATTTTAGACAAGTTTATATGGAAAGTAAAGGTAACTTGGTCTAATACAAACAGGAATTGCAGTATTAAGTGAGGGAAAAACAGACTTATAGTATATTTAGAGAGAAGGTCAGGGAAGAGAATCTGATAGAAATAAAGAAGTAAGTGAAGAAGGGAGCGTAAGGAGGTATAAATAATTAAAAGGCACTTGTTCACATTTAAGGATATAGTTTATCCTGATTTTGAGCAAGAACAGAGCAAGATTTTAGCTAGAAAGTCTTTAAAAGTAGTTTTGAAAGATGGGAGGGAAGATATTGACCCGATGGATTGAGGTAAGAAGTTCCAGGCCTTAGCAACCTTCTATGAATACAAATCATGCTCAGCAGATTTGCTAAGTTTGTAGACAGACCAGAGTTTTGGTTACTGGATTGCAGTGACTGACTGGGAACATAGTTTTTTAGAATGTTTTTTAGTGTTGGACAGGCAGATGGATGCTTGATAATGTTATAGGTGGTAAGAAGTTGTGTGGACATCCAGCATAAACAGGTTATACAATAAGAGAAAGAAACTGCTGTCAAAAAACAAGAGGGAACAGTCACAGCAAAGGAAGAACTCCCTCCAAAGCATAAACAAGCAGCTTAGACTTGTAAAGTACTCTAAGCTAATTATGAAACTACACAATAAAGACAAATACCAGCAACTAGGCTAAACATATTATATTATTTTACCCTGGCCATGTCAGTTCGTCAGTATTATTTTATTTGTTTTAATTATGAAACTAAATTAGCATCCCTAGCTAATGTAAATCACAAAGCATTATTTAGCTACATACAAAATATAAAAAGGAAGGCCGGCTTTGTGTCAGATTAGTTGTGGATGGTACCACTTATACTGAACCTGATGACATTGCCAACCTGCTAGCAGACAGGTTTGTCGAAAACATCATCCCCCTTTCCCCACCAATCATACCCCATAACATACCTGTCACCAGTTCTCTGCCTAGTATCTCCAGAGAGCAGGTCATAGTTGCACTCTCCAAAGCCAAAAAATGCAGCCTCAATGTGACTGGGCAACATCCCAGGCTGCTTATTAAAAGATCTAAAACAGGAGTTAGAGGAACTGCTGAGCAGACGCTTCAGTCTCAGTCTAAGCACTGGCTTTTTCCCAGCTGAGTGAAAAACAGCAACCATAATTCTGTTACACAAACGGGATCCCTCAACTGACCCCATGAACTATAGACCCATAAGCCTAACCAGCCTTATCTGCAAGGCCATGGAGACAATCATCATGAATCTTATCAACAAGGATATAGGTAACCTTCAAACTCTTGACCCGACCCAGTTTGGCTTCGTTAAGGGTCACCAAGCCCCTGGATGGAGGAAAAACAGTTCATACTGCCTATCTCAACTTAGCTAAAGCATTTGACACAGTCTATCACTCAGATATCACTGAGAAACTCACCCTAGTGGGTATTGACTCTTACATAACTAGTTGGGTTGCCAACTGGCTCACAAACAGAACACACACAGTCAAAATATGGGATGCCAACTCTACTAGCAGACCAGTTACCAGTGGTGTTCCACAGGGATCTGTGCTAGGCCCCTTACTGTTTAGTACCTATTTTTCAGAAGTTCAAGCAAAAATAGATGGCCTATGGCTTATCAAGTTTGCTGATGACTGCAAACTAGGTGCAATTATTGAATCCCCCAAAGATGTCAGCATACAACAAAATGGGCTTACACAGACAAAAGATTGGTGTCAAAGCCACGGACTTAAACTAAATGCAAAAAAAATGCATTATCATTCCCTTCAGCAGAAGAGAAACCCCTGATAATTACAACATTAATAATAGCCCCCTGAGTTCAAACCCGGTGGTTAGAAGTTTAGGAACGCAAGTTGATAGCAGCCTTAATTTTGATCATCTGGTGTCCACAGTAGTAAGGAAGGCCTTCTACAATGCACACCTCATAAGCAAGGGTATAGCATCCAAAGCTAAGGAGGTCATAATTCCCCTGTACTCAGCTCTCATCAGCCCAATAATAGAGTACAATGCTCCCTTCTGTATGTACCTCACCAGACATCTTTAAACCCCCAGATCTCCTTGTGGCTGCTGTGTATCCCTGGCTTGTTATCCCACACTCCTGTAAGTGCGTATCTGTTTTTATTTATCAAGAAACTGTAGTTCTACTGTCCATACCTTAGAAATTGTATATCTATGCATCTACTGTTTCTTTTGTATCATAGCATATAGATTTTTTTTCATTTAATATGTATTTATAGTAATTGATTTTAAATTTTCTGTGTTTGTAGCGTAGCTTAAGAATTAATCCTATAGAATGTGTTCTTGCTAATTAACTTTTCCGAATCAGTCTCCAAATAGACAAATTTTTGCTTATTAGTACTGCTGTTTCAGAACGCGGTCAATTTGTATGTTTCCTTAGGAATTGGTGCCTTGCTATCCTGCAACACTTTACTGTCCTGAATATTTGTCGGTAGTTTAACAGTGAGGTTTATTGGGTAGATTATGGCTCCCATGCTATTTTAAGTTATATACCCTAATTTTCAGCTTCTGCATTAACCATTACTGTATACTTTACTTATTCTCCCAACCAGGGTTATTAAGCACCAGTAACGCGGCTCTGCTGCTACAGGGAGATAAAGCGGCTCTGCTTGCTTTATCAGGAACTGTGCTTTATAAAACTCAGTCCTGCATAGGTATTTCCCTGATGCCAACCTCCACCTCATAGAAGCTGTGTATGCAAACAGCTGTGTTGTACCCAAACAGGCTTAGCAGCTGTATAAGAGGGTAATGAGTGTAACAGTCCTCATTAGACCTGAATCCTGTATATGTTCCATGCCACTAACCTTCACCACGTTGTAGCAGAGCAAACAACTTTGTTATTCCCATTTACTCGTTCAAATACGTATCAGCCACAAAGCGGTGAACAAGAATAGCCTTCTGTTGACCTTCCTGCTTTTTGAGTATAACCACCCAAAGTTCTTACCTTTTCTAAGGTTGTGCCTACAAACACAAACTACTGCTGCTCTCCTATTTCTAAAAACAGCTCTATTTAATTAGTCTGTCTTTATCAGACAAACCATTTCTTAATACAACTGAACTGGGTAATGAAACGGAGGTGCTAGCTAGTTGTAGGTATGCACTTACGAATCTGAGCCCCTTTATTACTTTCTGATTTGGTGACTTCAGTTGTCTCTCTGCTGGGGTATGTTTTTACTCTGCTTTAACTATTAATACCAAATTCTTAAGAACTGACCGTAGCAAGCAAATGTGAATGTGATTCCTACTAAACAGACTGTATGACACAAATGTTGCTATTTGTGAATGTTAGTTTTTCTGAAGTGCCTTCCAACACTTAATTGTGAATGAGCCTACGAATAATTGATCTACTGCTGTGCTCAACTCATACAGAATTGTACTTCTAGGTCCTTTCTCTATCAGAAAAACCCATTGATAGCATAACTAAACAGGGTAAGCTGATGAAGACACCAGGTAGTTGTTTGTTTGCACACAGTGTTCGAGGCCCTTACTATTAATGGCAAGCTAAATGTCTCCCTGCCATTTGTACATCTTATTTTGCATTGCGCTAAGTAGCGACAAGAAAGTCATAGAAACGGACATTAGCCAACAAATGGGAAGGCATCCCTGTTTAACTGTTTGCCTGTACTTAAAGGTTTATTGTTTGAAAATGTTCATTTTATATTTTTAAACTGATGGAAATGGTTACATATCGTATTACTCACTAGAATTTATTGATACTACCTTAGTTCCTGCTAAACAGTCTATCTATACATAAAGGTTTAGTTTTGAAAATGTTAATTTGTATTTTTAATTTGATGGAAATGGATACATATCGTATTACTTACTAGTAATTACTGTTTTATGAAAATGGACCTTACCAGCAAATGTGAATTTAATGCACATTGGGTAGTATCTTATCTTTGAGTAATTATATACAGCCTCAACTTCACAGCAAGATAGAGTAATTAGAAACTGACACTGATACATTACTTGTGCCTAATTTCTGAAGGGTCTTGTATTTGAAGCATTTTGAGCTAACTTGTGTAATGTTGTTCTGCTGCTTAACCTGTTAATTGTATGTTACTCACACCTGCTGCTTAACCATCACACCTCTTATTTTTGTTCCTTTTTATAATCACAAAACTCTCTCTCCTTGTATTTTCTCCAGCACTCCAGCCTTCTCTACCTATTTTTGTTTTGCTCACCGGCCCTGCCTTCCTGGACATTCCAAGACAAGTCAAAAGACACCAATCTCACCTTGTTTTGCCACATTTCCTAACAGAAAAAAGGTCACAACTTCTCTCAGAAGAGATCTCAAAGGCAAAGGAATTAAAGAAAGTATGTTATATGAAGATACACCTTTCATTTTATAAGTGATACTGCTGTACTTATTTACTAGGAGCTAGTGTAGGATCCTGACCAGAATAGCCAGCAGCCATACCCTTCTTACTGAAAACCCCCTCCATACCTGCCTTATCACTGCCGCCTATTTCCCTATTTTTGAGCCTTTTTTTCTGCCCTACACCCTTCTACCTCCCTTAATCGCTCCACTCTCTACTGTTACAGGATTTGACCACTAGATGGCAGTCTTCAACCACCATTAATCTCCTTTCCCTCTCTCCTTCTCACTCACTTTTAAATAATATCTATTCCTACTGTTATTCTTTAACTGCTTGTTAACAGTTCTACCTACCTTTGACTATCACTCAAATCCTTTCCCTAATAATCACCCCCTAAGCATCCCTCTAACAACCCTGCTTACCTTCATCCATACTTTCCTTCACTATACTGATTGTTTTTTTCACTGCCCTGCTGCCTTCTTTCCTTGGGTCTACCCGCTCCATTCACCCTGCGGGCTCACTCCGCTCCCCTACCCTACCCCCAAATTCCACCTACCCCCACTAACTCTAGATTTATACCCACATAGCCACTCCTACTTCCTCTCCAACTACTAAATTCCACCCCTTCCTCTTCCTATGCCCTCCCCCATCACATCATCCATTCACCACATATCTCCCTTCCTCCTTACTCAACACCATATATTGCTTATCAAAGCCTCAACATGCTTGCAAAATATTCATCCTTCTCAATTCAACTATTACTTCTTCTGAACCTAACCTACATTTACTACCTTACCCAGCCCAACCCCATAACTCACATTCCACTCTTACACACAATCTGCTCACTCCATACATCACACTCCTACTCATGCATCTCAATATCTCCTGCACTATATCTCATCAACTACATTTTCATTACAAACTAATCTCTCCTTATAAAACCTCAACACCTACTCTACCCTCCATATTCCTCACAAATCTTTTAACATACATCACTCAAACAAAACAATCCAAACACCTCTACTACATAATGCAACTTCTAACATCCGTACTCTTATCTGGAGATATACACCTTAAACCAGGCCCAAACACCTGCTCCTCAACATCTAAATCCATCCTACTAGCATCTCTTAATGCACAAAGCTTAGCTAACAAAATTCCAAACCTACATGCCTGGCTACTCCACAACAAACCAGACATCTTAGCCATATCTGAAACCTGGTTAAAACCTCATATAAAAGATGCAAAAATAGTACCACCTAATTACTCCATCATCAGAACAGAGAGAGCCCAAAAAAGGGTGGTGAAGTAGCTCTACTCTACTCATCCTCCCTATGCATTACTCCCTATAATAAAGCCATTCCCCAGTTCGCCAAAACAGAATTAATACTAGCTCAATTTCAGTTAAACAAACACAAACATATATGCATATCCTCTATTTACATTCCCCCTGGAGACACCATCTCAGTACTTGAAGATATCCTCTCCTGGCTTTCTACCAATATCTCTAATGAAACTATTATCATGGGAGACACCAACATTAATTGGTCCTTCATTCAGTCCCCTGCGCATTCCCTTAACATCAACCTGTATAACTACTCTCAGTTCATCAACTCCATGACTAGGCCCTCTAAAGACTTCACTAGTGGCAGCATCCTAGACTGGATCCTAGTCTCTCACCCCCACTACTACCCTGATAGTGGAACTCTTCCTGACTCTCTCAGCGACCACCTTCCCATCTTCGCTAGACGTCTTCCTTCCCCCTTACAAGTTACTCATAATTACAACAGTACCCGATGCCTAAGAAACTTCAACCCAAAAGCCTTCTCTGACTCCCTAAAATCACTTAACTGGTTCCCCCTAAAACTCTACCCCTGGAAAATGCAATCACACACTTTAATGCTACTTTCCTAAATCTTCTAGATACTCTTGCTCCCTTAAAAACCAAAAGAATAAAAAACAAAACCACCCCCTGGCTAACAAAACACACACTAACTACCATGTGACTTAGAGACAAAGCCTGGGCACATTACCAAAGGAACAAATCTACCTTTACCCTCAATGAGTACAAAACTCTTCGTAACTTAGTTAAAAAGCTTATCACAGCAGACCATCAAAATTACTTCTCCTTATTTCAAAGCAACCATAAAGCCAACCCACAAAAGTTCTGGAAAGGTATAACTACCCTCTTAAAACCTGGTACAGCTGAAAACCCAATCCCTTGCCCAAATGTACAAGACATTGATCTTGCCACCCAATTCAACTCTTTTTTCATAAACTCTATTTCCAAACTAACCTCTTCCTTCTCTAATAACAATCCACCTCCTACTTCCACTTCTCCTCTCCCATCACCCCCTCCATCTTCATTCTCTCATTCCCCATCCTCTCAACCCCCTCCATTCTCCATTAAACCTATCCCTACTTCTACCATAAAAAACTCCTGCAGAAGCTAAAACCATGCACCAATGCCCCTGATAACATTCCCTCATACTTCCTCAGCATAGCTGCCGAAGCCATTGCCCTCCCAATCAGTATCCTAATCAACTGCTCTATCCAAAAAGGTCTTGTTCCACAACTCTGGAAAATGGCTTTCATCATTCCCCTGCACAAATGCACAAAGGAGGCAACAATACTAATATTACCAACGTCCGGCCCATCGCCATCCTCTCTCCCATTTCAAAAATCCTAGAGAAATGTATCCATCTTCAACTCATTCCCTATCTCTTAGACAACAACCTATTACCTCCTACCCAACATGGATTCAGACCCAATCATAGCACTATGACTGCCCTCCTATCCTTCCTTGAAACTGTGAATAAAGTTAGAGATTCTGGCTTCACTGTATCTACCATCCTACTCGATCTCTCTAAGATCTTTGACTCTATCTCTCATAACCTACTCCTTATTAAACTATCTAACCTAAACCTATCACCTTCATCTCTCAATTGGTTCACCAGCTATCTCTCCAACAGGCAACAAGCTGTCAAGTGGAAAAAAGCCACCTCCTCCTTCCTCAACACCCCCACAGGTGTCCCACTGGGTTCTATATTGGGCCTCCTCCTCTTCAATATATTCATTAATGATTTTTTCCGCTCAATCCCTTATGCTAAAATTATTCAATATGCAGATGATTCTACAATCATCTGCACTGCCTCATCCATCCCAACTCTCTTAAAGCTGACTCAAGATGCCTTCTCTACCATAGAACAGTGGATGAAAGACAACCATCTAGCACTCAATGCAGCTAAAACAAAACATATGATATTTACCCCCTCTAATACCAATACTTTTGATAGAAAATGATTCCCCATCACCAGCCAAAATAATACACCTCTTGAACTGGTATCTGAAACCAAACTACTAGGAGTCCAAATTGATGACAAGCTTAAATTCAATTCCCATGTACTACTAAACAAAAAAAAAAAACACCAAAAACCTGGCATGCTCTACCGACACAATCAATACCTCACTTCAGCTACTAAGCTCACTCTTTCTACTACATTTCTCTTACCTTCCCTTCTTTATGGTGCCCCTCTTTTAACAAACCTGCAATCATCTCTCAAAACAAAACTGTCCTCTTGTTATAATAAAATAGCCAGATTTGCCACTAGCAACAAATCTTCAACCCATCACTGTGCACCTCTCCACAAACTAAACTGGCTAGAGCTTCCCAACTACCTCTCCTATACTCAGCTCACCTATGCACACAAGCTCATTTTCCAGCCATCCCTCTGTCCCTCCCTCTCCACTACCTTTAAAATGCACCACACACAAAGACTACTCAGATCTACCAATCAATACCTAATAGAAGTTTACAGACCCCTTCGTCCCCCAGGACAAAACTTCCTGTCCTTTTCCCTAGCATGCCTATGGAACTCCCTCCCTCCATTCGTACCATCACTAGCCTCCCATCCTTTAAAAAATCACAACACTCACATCTAACATCCACATGGGAATGCTCCTGCTCCTACCCCTCATAACCTATTCCCCACTTCCTACAGTCTTCCATCTCTTAAATTCCAGATAGCAAATTCATATTTGCATCTAGTAAACAACTTCTTATTTGCATCTAGCAAATTCTAAGCCGACTGCATCTAACTACTTATTTTTAATCCTACTAGAGCAATGTTCTCCTTCTAAAAAAAAAAAAAAAAATTATTTTTGATTGTAACCTCAGTAATTTTTGTTCTGTCTTATAACCAGAAATTGTTAAAATGTAAATCACTGTAATCTTTGTGTAATCTATGTTTGGAGCTTTTCTTCCCAGGACTCCATTGAAAATGGGTTCTTTTGGCCCAGTGGACTATCCTGGTTAACCAACTGTAAATAAATAAATAAATAAAATAAAAGACATCTGCAGCAACTGAAGAGACCTCAGAGGTTTCTCACCAAGAAAATTCAGGGCCTAAAACACATGACCTACATGAACAGACTGAAGGCCCTATCACTTTACTCAGTATCGTATAGACTGCTTAGAGGTGACTTGTGCCTGGCCTTCAGAGCAGTCTCAGACCCTGCCTTGATGAAGCTGCTGCACATCTGCAAATTCAATGGGACAAGATTCACTCACTCTGGGGATCTTAAGATAGTGTGTGATATTAGCAGGACATGCTGGAGAGACAGATGTCTCCCAGAGGTTGACAGTCCTCTGGAACAAACTCCCAATTCATGAAAAACAGAGCTTCTTAATGATCCTATTTAAGCATAATCTGGACAATTGGATGGGAAAACATAATTTTGCACTGGGAGCTTCACCTATATCCCTCTTAGAAGGGGCTGCCAGTGCTGATCTTAGATTTGCCCGCAAACATACACTATATATCTGGATCCATAACGGAATAAGGGTATAACATGGCTAGGCTTGTAGAGGACTTATAGCCTATGACCACCTATGATCCTATGATGACACAGTTCTCACCAATTTAAGCTTTATACAGTGGTAGATTCTAAAAGGGGTATTTGCTGCAAATTTAGCAACTTTGTTATAGCATTATTCGAGGTTTAATTGTTGTGAAGTCTGTAGATTAGTGAGTATGGCAGCAGCATAAAGAAGAGTTAAAAGGAGATAAGTAGTGACAAGTGTAGTTTTAGTTGCATCAGTGAGAAAGTTTTTGGCTCTGTAAAACATCCGTAGTTTTTGATGAGTTTTTCTTATGCAATTCTATATATGCAGGTCAACTGTAAGATAATTGTGTGTGTGTGTGTGTGTGTGTGTGTGTGTGTGTGTGTGTGTGTGTGTGTGTGTGTGTGTGTATACACACACACACACACACACACACACACACACACACACACATATATATATATATATATATATATGTGTGTGTGTGTGTGTGTGTGTGTGTGTGTGTGTGTGTGTGTGTGTGTGTGTGTGTGTGTGTGCATATCTATATCTATATCTATATATCTATATAATTAAGTAAATGATAAATGTGAATCGATTGAAATGTGGTGATAAATTCCAAATCTATGGTCTTTGTTCTATGAATACTTTTTTACCATATCTAAAATCTATCAATCTTCTTATTAAAATGCTGTTTTATTTCTTTATGTAAGTTTGCTTTTGCTGTTTTTTGCATGCGTAATCTACTTATTTCATATTTGTTTACTCTTGCTTTTAGTAATTAGTATGTCCATTAAGTTGATAAACTATAAATATGTTGATATTTAAATATGCCTTTGACCTATGTCATAGATGAACACTGTTTTTGTATTATTCCATAATTAGGAATAAATGAATAAATAAAGAAGTAAAATACCAGATGGGCTCTACCAACTGGTATTTTCTGGCTCGTAAAGTCATTTGTCCTGCATACCCCCAACCCAATACTGGAGGACTGAAGGGTCCAGTTTAGGGAAGCAGGCCAATTGTTCACTGATTACTGCAAGTTATAAGATGGTACAAAAACCTCAGGATGTTGCACATACTGAGTGAGCGCTGAGGGTATGCCTCGCCTTACCTCAAAGTCCTAAATAAATGCCAAGGTCTGGTTTGGGCCAGACCACTTATTAGTCATGTGTGTACAAGTTACGTTGGGTGGAGTGACTAAACTCTTGACATACTTCAGAGAGGCTCAAGCCTGGACCTAATCTCTGTGTGCTGATCCTTGTGGTGATGATGCAGCTTATTCTCCTGCTCGCTTCTGTGTGGAGAGTCATCAGCCACCACCAGCATCTTTGCAACATTGACCAAAATCATTCTTGCCTTTAGCATCAAGTACCAGAATTTAACCTATGACACTTTGTGATAGTTTCCAGTATCCTAATGTCAGGATCTTTCCCAAAACAATACACTGTTGCATGCCTTGCTGGACATTTCAGGCCATGCAGACACCTATTAATCAGCTTAGGTAAATGAGTACAGCACATAACAAGTGGCAGCCAAGACTGAGATCTAAACTGTGAGAATGGAAAAAAGAACTGCTAGGATTTTGGGGCAATCTTGTTATACAACTTGCATGTTACATAAGGAATGCATTAGACAACTGCATAGACATCCTACAGTATGAGACGTTACTGAAAAAAGTATAGATTCTGTCTGCCAAAGCAAGATCTAGGAACCAAAAAAAGGAGTCTTCTATATTACATAATTCTGTTATCATCATAACACTGAGCAGTGTGTCTTCATCTCAAACTAACCTTTGTCTTTCTCTTCTTCCATTTAAAGCTTCTAAACTACATATAACAGAATTCTTGAGTATACTCCTAATGTAGATATCATTCAGAAAAATAAGTGAAATGTGATCATGAGATGGCAGGCTGATAATCTGGTCCATACACTGCCAGGGTGTAAAGTTCAAGTTATGAACTATTTCTGCTTTCAGCTCTACTTCCCCTGTAAATAAATGTTTGAAAACCCATCATCCATAGTCTTGTCCCCTAGAATGGATTTGTTTTGTTGTTTCTTGATCATCATTATTATGCCCATCATGTATTTATGTATGTCATGAAGTGTATATGTGTGTTTGTGTGTGTGTGTGTGTGTATGTGTGTGTGTGTGTGTGTGTGTGTGTGTGTGTGTGTGTGTGTGTGTGTGTGTGTGTGTGTGTGTGTGTCTGTGTGTGGTTCTCCTTTATAAATGCTGAAATTTCAAATTTTATTATCTCGAAACTATAAAGGCAAATGACTCACAATCCTGAAACCAAAAGCATGAAACACACAGTCACGAACATACATACATCATATACCACACAACACACACACCATTCTCCCCACAATACACAAAATATACAACCCTACACTGCATGCAAGCAGGGGGGCTGCACCCCCCAAACCCCCCATGCGGGGGCTGCACCCCCACACCCCCCTACTTATATATTCCAACTCTGAGATCACACACAGAAAAAAAAAACAAACTCACACCCAGACATTCTACAGTCCCTCTCACACACACACACACACACACACACACACACACACACACACACACACACACACACACACACACACACACACACACACACACACACACACACACACACACACACACACACACACACACACACACACACACACATCACATATACACAAACACCAACACATCCAACACTCACACTCATACTAACACTTCTCTACCCTAACCCACACGTACAACTTACAAAAACACTCACATACACTCACTCACGTTAAATTCCAAACATCATCCCAGCCAAACACTTCACGTAACATAGCATAAGTGCATAAGCTCAGATTCAAGATATTCAAATTTGCGCTTATGCACTTTCGCTATTTTGAAATTTTGCCTTTATGGTCTTGGGATACTGAAATTTGAGATTTCAGTATTTCGAGATTATAAAGGAGAATCGTATATATATATATATATATATATATATATATATATATGTATATATATGTATTTATGTATGTGTATATATATATATATATATATGTATATCTATATATATATATATATATATGTATATATATATATATATATATATATATGTATATGTATATATATATATATATATATATATATATATATATATATATATATATATATATATATATATATAGTTCCCTTCAAAGGATCGAATTACTGAAAGCTCGAAATTCACAACCTCAAAGCCAGAATCTCGAGTTTTCAGTAACTCAAAATTCTACAGGAGAACACAACCTAAAAACATTTTTCTTATGTTTTTGCAGGGGGAAAGCCCCCCTGCACCCCCCCACACCCACTACTTAAATATGCCAACTCCGAGATCGCACTTCAGCGAAGAAAAGGGAATTCTCCCATTCCACGCTATACGCATAAGCGCACAACAGGAGAACGTCCACTCCTCCGCTGAAGTCTGGTCACACAACTCGCATATTATACCAGAAACGATGCAGGGAGACCTAGCTCTCTACATACATTTTTTTTTTTACTTTTACAGCTTCCCTTTACAATTTTGAGTTACTGAAAACTCGAGATTCTGGGCTCGAGCTTGTGAATTTAGAGCTTTCAGTAATTCGATCTTGTAAAGGGGAGCTATCTATAAATATATATATATATATATATATATATATATATATATATATATATATATATATGGTTCTAGGTTACTACATCGACAACCCAAATAACCGACAGCAAATAAACCGACACAAGAACGCCGACAACACACTAAATCGACAACTGAAATAGACGAAAATGTTAATACCGACAACCACATCATCGACATTCGCAATACAGCGTTCAGATCACTAACACTCCCATAGTGCACGTATTACACACGTGTTGCACCATAACAACTACATTACATCACTATTACAAACAGTAGTGTAAAACATTATTCAAACAGAAATTCCCTGCATTTTGGCAGTATGTTGCAAACAAATGATACAGTAAACCACGATTAAACAGCAACAACTGCACGTTTTCAGCAGCCTTGCAACTGATCGCACAAAGTCTAAATTAGAATATTGCTCCATATTGTCAATAAGGTTCTCTAACCGCCAATAACTCCTGGACCGCTAATATCAACATTCGCTATTCCCGCATTAGTAACAACAACGTCCGCCATAGTTTCTTCGGTGCATTGCACTACGAACATTAACTACCTCGTCAATTTATAGCAGAATAGAGCAGTTACCTATGATTACGCTACCAAATTTAACTATTTCTCCTCCGGGATCTTCCACATATTGGCATGCTTGCTTACTTTCACATACTACAGACTACACGAACCGTATATACGTGTTATACTCAACTGACACTCTAACCTACTATATTATTACAAGTACTTCGACGTTCTCTGCTATCCAAATTCTTATTTGTCGATGAAGTCAGATTTCGGTATTTTTGTTCCACTCACATTTCTGTCGGTGTTTTCATCTGTCGATGTAGTAACCTAGAACCATATATATATATATATATATATATATATATATATATATATATATATATATAAATATATATATAGATATAGGCTGGGCTGCTGCATGTGCAATACTGACGTTTCACCCTCATACTGAAGAGTTCTTATGATTTTCTACAAATCAACTGAGAATAAGTTAAGCACTCCAGGTATAAAGGCTAATAGCAAATGAGGGAATACAAATTACTCTACAAAAGTAAAATATTTCCTTGTTCCCACAAACTGGTTAATGCCTAAGTCCTGAATTTTGTATCTAATGACTTATGTTTTTAAATACCAATGCTCAAAATGCGATTGAGTGCTTCAGTGCTAGAAATTCAGATATATGTGCAATAAATAACTGAACCATTCTTCACAAAGTTTGAATCAGTACAAAATGTCTCTGATGAGGACCACAGATGTTATCTGCAAAGGCTTGCTAAATTCTACAAGTATTTCAGTTTCTCTCAATAGTAGCTTAAACTGTGTCTTAAGACATTATTTTTAAACAAATACATTACTTTTTTGCAGTAAAGGACTTCAATCACTGATTTTTAATCTTCTTTCTTTCTTTCGGCTTTTCCCGGTTAGGGGTCGCCACAGCGGAACTCCGGTCCGCTAATGATTGGTAGTTGATTTTTACGTGGCGAGTTACCAACCCTGATGCACAACCTTCAATGAAGGTACGCCCATTCACACATGTCTCCACACAGAAGACGCTCTAGCTAAGAATCGAACCGGACAGCGTCTTACTGTGAGGCGACAATGCTAGAATAAAAGAATAACATTTATTCAGTTCAAATTTACATGTTGTGATATAAAGCATAAAAGAGCTGTCCTATGGTTATACTTTGTGTATAACATTAATAATATTGAGGGCATTAAACTTTAGTGTAAAAAAAATGTATAGCCTCTCAGTCATATGATATGTGACAAGTCTAAAAACTAAAATGTGGAATATGCAGAGACTAGGTTATATTACAATTACATAATATATATGACATTTTTCTCTGTTGTGCCCCCCATCTTTATTTTTTATTTATTTATATATTTTATTTACATTAGGTCTAGCATACTTGCTGTAACAAACCACCAGCATGGGAAGCTAGACTAAGCACTGGAGCTTGACCACCACAAGTGGCTGTGGCAGCACTACCACAGACTGCAGAAGCACCGAGTACTTTGGGTCACAACCTGGTAGCTTTGTTTCCACATCCCTTGCACTACCTGCTACACCTGTGTCAAGTACATCTGCCCTGAGGGCTTGTGGAGTGCTACCCACTTGGAGTAGTGTCAGTAGTGGTGGTGACTAGGTCACCTGATAAGAGCTGACAGGGCCGGTGGAGAAGATCATGGAGAGGTGCTTACATCAGCTGGATGTGAAGAATCCTGGGTCAACTAGCCAAATTACTTCCTCATCAGGCAGTGGTCCAGATGCCTGGAAAAGGAGACATTGCTGACAGTTCAGAGGGAGAGAGTTAAATTCCCACTATATTCATGCTGGATGGGGATACACCTCTCTCCAAACATGGTGTCTCCCAACTTCTTGTGTTCATCACCACCCTGCACTTCTCTTTTTAGAGATACAAGGATATGGTAAATGCAATAATATGCTACAGCATTTAGTTCAAGAAGCAGTTTAAAATATAAAAACATGGATGGAAAAATGGAATTATGTTTAGCACAGCTTTATGAATAAGATGTAGCCATAAAAAGAGAAATGTGCAGTTGCCTCACAAAAAAATATGCCTCATATATAGCTCTTCACTTTGCATATATTTGTGTATAACACACTTGATTTGGCCCAGTTGGCCAAACATAATTTTTACATTGTTGTCACACATCCTTTATGATGTGACTATCAAAGCGTCTCAACATGTTTGTACAAATACAGTCTTAGCTTGGGAAGAAGTGGATAGGTATTGTGCTCATCCACCACCATCCTGCACTTTTCTTAATGAGTCTCCCAATGCCCCACCCTCTTCTTGTTCTACATTTTCTTCACTGTCCCATCAACACTATTTCACACCTTTATTCTGGTGAAAAATGGATTCACGCACCACACATTTTACCACAAATGACCTATAAACCAAAATCTCTATTTCTAACCTGGGCTATTCCATCATGCTTGGCAGTGAGCAGCACTGATATCCATACTAATGAGTGTTTACCTTCAGCAGCATTCATATGGTACACCTTGTGCTAATGTGCTTAGCCTCACTACAATGGACCTTGCCAAGGCCTTTGATACCATCCCCTACTCTGGAATCATAGATAAACTTACTAAGCTTGGCATTAATCCCTACATCACTCGATGGGTTGCCAACTGGCTTACTGATGGAACCCACACTGTAAAAGTAGCTGACTCAAAATCCAGCTCCAGACACGTGACAAGCGGAGTACCTCAGGGTTCACTCCTGGGACTGCTCTTGTTTGGCATCTACTTCTCTGAAGTAGAGGCCAGCACTAAGGGACCCTGGCTAACAAAGTTTGCAGATGACTGCAAACTGGGAGCCATTATTGAATCCCCAAATGATGTGGATATTCTACAAAAGGGCCTTACAGAAACAGATGCTTGGTGCCAGAGCCATGGGCTCAAGTTCAATGTCAAGAAATGTATAGTTTAAACCTTTGGGAAAAACCATGTACCTATGAATTACCACATAAGTGGCAGTACACTAAACACTGAAAGTATGATAAAGGACTTAGGGACACAAGTGGACAGTGGTCTCACCTTTGATAACCACATAGCCACAACAGTCAGGAAATCTTCTATGTGGCACACCTCATCACTAAGGGCTTTTCATCCAGAAAAAAGGAGGTCATTGTCCCACTGTAATCATCCCTCATTAGACCCATTATAGAGTGCAATGCCCCATTTGGTATGTACCTCGCAAGACATCTGCAACAACTGGAAAGGCCACAAAAATACCTCACTAAAAGAATCACTGGCCTAAAGCAGATGCCCTATGCTGACTGTCTAAAAAAACTCCAGCTATACTCTGTTGCCTATCGCCTACTCAGAGGTGATCTCTGCTTAACATATAAGGCCATATCAAACCCAGTGCTGTTGGACATGCTACACTTAAAGAAATCCCAATCCCTTGGAGCAACATGCTCCAGGGAACTAAACCTGGTCATCACAATGAACAAAACATGCTGGAGGGATAGGTTCCTGACCCAAAGACTCCCCATACTCTGGAATAGACTGCCCATACATGTCAAGCTGAGCATCTCTTTGGCCCTCTTCAAAAGAAACTTTGACGATTGGATGGGAGATGGGAAATTCACCCCAGGGATCACATCAGTTACGCTGCTAGACAGAAGACCAGGGAAGTAAATATTCTGGTAAGAAATAGCCAGGTAATTGTTATGGCTAGGCTTTTATAGGCCCTAAGGTCGATAACCTAGTACAAACCTATGAACCTATGAGAACACAATACTGGTAACACTATGGGGAGACTGACTTTATTATATGCATAATATGTTCTAGGGTTTAATGTACTCCTTATGGGATGCTTCATTTATCACTAGTGTTATGAAGTCTGATCCACACATAGTCCATTCCTTCACACATTTGTCATGGTCCTTTCAACTGTAAGACTTCTGCTAGCTGAAGTGTGGCTTTCTGTGTGGTGTGCTCAGATGATGCACAGGTCTAAAGAATGTTGAATAAAATTGGCAGGTTTTCAAATCCAGCACTGTGTTACAAAGCTATAACAATTTTCTTTATTATAACATTTTACCTTTAGAAATAGTTGTTAAATATGTTAGTCTCCCCCCACCATCCTTCTTACTTAAAACTTTACCAGTATCCTACCCACTGCTTGCTTCTTATTTTTAACATTGTCCTGAAAACCTCATTTGTCAGTGTTACTCATGTCCAAAATTAGATTTACAAACCATATAAATGACCAGAAATGGCTTTGTTACAGAAATGTCTATTTCTTTACTCATTGTTTGCACAATGCTTGGCATTAAGCAAAAAAGCCCACTGCTACTTATCATCCTAAGTTGAAAAACTCAAAAATGATTACAAATGCACCAATACTTTGACATTTTTCCTGCAATTGAGCTTGGCAGTAGTGCACATTTCTGTCAGTAATTGTGAAGGACTGAACCTAATATCAGTGCCACTTATTAATTGTTTCTGGTTTATTGGCTTATTGTATTCAAGATATGAGGAATCCATTATAATGCAGTTTATATACTTTCACTGTTTTGTATGCATGACTTCTAATTCCCTTTCACACTGCACATACATCACTAAGACTTGTTAATGGCCCACATATAAGCACAAAACTTGCATAGACTGATCTGGACATAAACAATCAGGAATGCATGTGCACCTCTTCAATGTTTGACATCTGTAATGGTCACCAATCTCTTGACTAGTTCAGTACACCTTAATGTGACACACATATATGTCAGTCCCACACAACATTTTATATGAATGATGTGATTGTAATCAACAATATTTCTGTTGTCTGTCAGACCAAACTGCTCAGTCTCCCAAACATATTTCATGTAAATCACAAGTATTTGCTCTCTGATATTAAAGACTTTTCCTATAGTGTGAGCAGTTAATACATGTCACTGTAGAGAGTGTACTTAACTAGGCAGGTATTCAAATCTAGAAATATATAACTACTATGAAAGTGTCTAAATATAGTTACAGGAAGTATCAGCTTGTACAACAGATCTGATATGTACACATTGCCTTAGCGGCAACATTTGCACATTGAGTGGATTCCCTTAATTCTTGCACTTTCTTTTTGGTCAGACACATGCATTGCAACACAGTGATAAAGTCATCCTTTCAAATGTTTGCTGTCTCACACTTGTAATAAATCTTCTCTTGTGGAATGACCAGTTAGTACATAGCTCTTCCGAGACTGTACTCAGATAGGCATAAGTTCAAATGAAGCAATGTATATCTAGTATAGGTGTGTCTGAATATAGTGACAGGAAGGACTGGCTTATTACATAGATCAGCTATGTACACATCTTCTTTGTTAACATAACACAAGGAGAGGGTTCCCCTAACTCTTGCACCCCCCTAACATATACATTGCAACACAATTATGAAGTCATCCCTTCAAATATGTGCTGTCTGAAACCTACAATGAGACTTCTCTTGTGGTGTGAGTAGTTAATACAAAGCTGTAGAGAGAGTGTGCTTAGAAAGCCAGATATTTAAATCCAGAAATGTCTAACTACTGTGAGTGTGTCTGCATTTAGTAACAAGGAAGGACTGGCTTATCCAACAGATCTGGTGTGTACATTTCAACTTAGTGGCAACTTTTACACAGGGAGATGGTTCCCCAACTCTTGCACTCCTTTTTAGGTTATCCATATGCATTGCAACACAAAGCTAAAGTCATCATTTCAGATGTGTGCTGTTTACACTTGTAACAAGTCTTATCCTGTGGTATGAGTGGTTAATACATAGCTCTATAGAGAATGGATTCATGTAGGTGTTCAAATCTAGCAATGCTTAACTACTGTGTCTGTAACAGAAGAATTATGGGCAGGAATGGCTTAATGAACAGACATGATGTAAATAATTCTACCCAGGGATAACACAAGGCTACAGGAGTTTTATCCCTACAAACCCCTCTTTAGCCAGCCATATTGACTAAAATATGCTGTTGAAGTTATTCCTTTAAGTGTGTGTGTTGTTTACACTTGCAATAAGATGTCTCCTGTGGTATGAGCAATTGATACATGACTCTGTAGAGTGTGGCCTTAGAGAGGCAGGTGCTCAAATCCAGCAATGTTTACTATGGCTGTGTAACAGAAGAAGAATAGAAAGGAATGTCTTAATCAACAGATTGTATGTGGTTATTTCAAACTAGGGGTAAAACTTACAAGGCTACAGGAGATCTAGCCTTACAGCACCCTTTTTGGTGAGCCATATTGACTCAAACACACTGCTGATGTTATACCTTCAAGTGTGTTCTTTGTGACACCACTACCATGACTTCTTCTGTAGCATCAGCAGTTAATACATAATTTTGTAGAATATTGACATAGATAGGCTGTGTTTAAATCTGGCCATGTATAAATAATCAATGTGTGTAGAAAAACAATGAGAGAAAGGACTGCCTTACTCAACAAATGTGTTATGGATAACTTATATTTACATGACTGCAGGATTTTGAGCACTCAAACAACATTTTAAGGTAGCCATAACCACTCAAACATATTGTTGAAGTCATCATTTCAAGTGTACAATTTCTGACAACTTGGATATGTTTTTATCTGTGGCATCAGGTGTTAATATATAATTCTACAGAATATGGTCTCAGGTAGGCATGTGACTGAGTCTGGCAAGGTATAACTACTGAGTTCATAAGAAAATTCTAACAGGCAGGATTGGCTTCTCCAAAATATTTAATGTTTGCAGTTTCAATTAGTGGAAACATTTACAATAGGAGAGAGAAGGCCTAGTTATGTAATCCCATCTATGGAAGCCATATGCATGCGAGCACAATGATCAAGTTATCCCTTCAACTTTCTGTTTATTAACAACTATGGTATGACATTTTCTGCAGCATCAAAGGTTTATGCACTCTTCTAGAGATTGTTGACTTAGACAGGCAGGGGTTCAAATCTGGCAAAATGCTAAACAATGTGATACTGTCAGAAATTAGCGACAGGCAGGATTAGCTTATTCGACATATATGATGTGGACATTTACATGGCTACATGATTATAATCCATCATACCCCCCTTTTAGGAAAGAAGTATCCAATTAAACATGCGGTTTAAATTATCCTTTCTACTGTGTGCTTTCTGATATCTGTGATATCACTTATTCTGTGGTATCAGTGGTTAATACATCAATTTAGATTATTTGGACTTGGACAGTTGTTCACATCTGGGAATACATAAGAAAATAATAATAAACATGAATGTGTTACAGTATAAATGTGATATATGGCATTCAACTTAGGGGTAACATTACCACAGGGTAAGGATCCTCTATTTTTTCCTTTGAAAATGACTCCATAAATATTAAAACTATTTGCACAAGATAACCATTTCTGATGTTTGCTTTATAACTACTGTGCTATGAAATCTTCTGTGGTGATAACAGTTATTGCACAGCCTACAGAATTTATACTTAGGTAGCCATATTATTGAATCCTACAGAGTCTAAGTAGTATCACATATACCACCAAATGTTAGCAGGCATGACTGCTATACTCCACAGAGGTTATGTGTACAATTCACTTATTGCTGACATTTACACATGTAGAAGGCTATGATCCCCTGAGTGTTGTACTCTCTTTTGAGAGAAACCATAGGTACTTCAACTTCATATTCAAGATGACACTTCAACAATCCAGTAGTGACTGACTTTTATTATTTTGTTCAGAATAGAATAGTAACAAGCAAGAATGGCTGATGCTGGAATTCATTAGCCAATGCGTCATATCTGATATCTTATTTTTTGGATGGCTTGCTAATCTTAATCCCATGATAGCTGTACTTCCTTATGAAAATGCACAGTTAATGCTGTAGGTATTGCATTTTTGTTGCATGATAAAACCCCATAAGTTATCATGATGGGGTGTATTTATTGCTGTTTCTCATTTTGTGGCAAAAATCTGTTGAGAATTTCCCTCCAACATCATGGATCTACTGGCTCATTTTGTGGCAAAAATCTGTTGAGAATTTCCCTCCAACATCATGGATCTGCTGGCAGTCACCCATTGGAGGTTGGGGATGATGCATGGAGTACTACTGACAGTGTTTTAAGCTTCTCTAAAATTTGTAAGTCTTCTCTAGTAGTTGCCACTGACAACCTGATGTGATGTTGCAATTGTCAATGAGGTATGTTGAGTGTTATGATCCAGGTATTATGATTTGCTGTACAATGCTCAGTTTAGTAGATGTTTTCCAAAATGTTGTTAAAAATCCTTCAGATGTGTAGCTAATGTGACATATATAATAAGGAAATGTTATGGTCTTATTAGGTATATCCTCCATTGTTTCACAAGTGGAGACAGACAGGTATTATTAAAGGGTCTATATTAGAATGCTGAAACCTCACTTACGTGAATCCCGAAAGGCTGACACATACACAGTGAACCGCAAGAATACCACACATCCTTAAGTGTGAAATTCAAAATATTGAATTGTCATAGTTGGCCAACTCCACTGCTCGCTACGTACTACCTACCCAAACAAAATAAATATGAATGTATTACTATATATGCACTTACCTTAACCCGCACCCTAACCCTAAGGTCAGTAACTATTGCACATTTACGTTAGGGAGTTATACCAGATAAGGGAATCACCTACTGATGTTTTACCTCACTAAACATGTTGTGGACAACTATGGTGATTTGGTATTTTGAATTTCATGCTTAAGGACATTCGGTGTTCATGTGGTTCGCTGTTAATGTGTCGGCCTTTCAAGATTCGCATAAGTGAGGTTTTGTCATTCTATCATTCTAATATAGACCCATTATTAAATATTTATTTAATAACTACAAGACCTATTACTGAATATGGAAGAATCGCTATATTTTATGAATGTTTTCAACTGATGAAGACAGAAACCATTTAGAAAACATTTACTAGACAGATAGATGGCTGTTATGTTTTACCTTACAAAGAAAGATCAGAACACTTGTCTTTGTATTCTCTGATATATCGATTTTTTGAAGGTGATAAGATTATGACATACAAGTGTCTTAAGAATAATTTTTGGCTGCTCCTTTGGATATTAACTTTGTTGAACATGATACTGGTGTTAAGATAGATTTAAGTTTACCCATTATTAATTTAAGGTTAAAGACCTCTTTTTTTCAGAATAGGGCAGGCAGGATTTGGAATTTATTACATAGACAAGTAAATGATGCAGATTATTTACCTATATTTAAATGAGAGTTAGACAACTGAGTTTCTAAATTTCTATATTCTTCAGTGATGTCTATAAGGCAAGCTTTAAATTGGCCAACATAGGCCCTAAGTGTGTTAGTTAACTCACTGAAACATTGAAAATGTGCATTTTGTCATTACTGAGTTAACTGTACATGTATGGTAGCAGAATAATGCACATATATTACCATTCGTACATAGGTACACATGCTTTTAACTGCCATCACAAAATACATTGAAATAGTGAATGTATGCAGCAGTTATCCTTACACAATAACTAAATAATCCACGCATGTTGTGGTATAAAACGCGGTAAACGCGCGTTAGCGCGATTTAGCACGATTTAGCGCGGAGCTGCCACTGTTGCACACTAGGGCAGCGCTGGTTAGGCAGGTTTAAACTATTCGGGCTACCTAAAGTCCACTCTTCAAATTTTCCCTTAAAACTACCTTCCTCGAACTATACTACTGATCTAATCAGCGTATCCTATAACTAAAAAGATCATCTCCACTTGACTCCAAGTAGACTATTCTCTATCTGTTAAACCTAGCACTTGCTCCTACAGTACTTATTACCTTGATACGGCACTCTTGTCATAGATAGTACCCCAAAAAAGTAACCCCCCATTTCTCGGTCACCCACGTCCCCCTGAATCTTTTTTAAAGTTTTTGTCTATCCTTCTAGCATGTCGAGGGATCAGATGCTAGTATCCTCTCCTGCCCAGCTGGTGAACCTGGGAATACTGAGGCAATGTTACAATTGCCTCATGTACACAGACAACCCTCTCCTCCTCCCACAAAACACAAATACATGCGAGAGATGCAACTATACGGCCAAACTGGAGGCTGAGCTCTCTCAACACAGGACTGGCAAGACCAGTCAGGAGGAGAAGGTTACCACACACACTATAGACCCAGTCTCACATAGCACCATTACAACCTCAAATCATACACATAAACACACAAAGACATACTTGGAGACTCTGATCAAAAATCTACCAAAACAGCAGAGGCCACCAAAGCAGACACCCAAACAACCACCACCTCAGAACACAACACCTGCAACACATAGACCTCACAGTCAGAGTGTCAAACAGTCACAGCCCTTAAGGCCAAACACAATGCCAGACACACTAGTCATTGGTGACTCCATAGTCAGACACACTGATGTCCCGCTCACCAGACTGAGTAAGGAGAAGGTCACAGTAAGCTGCCTGTCGGGCGCTAGAATCTGCCACATAACGCAAGCACTCAGGTCTCTCAACAGCAAGTACAAATATGACTCAGTCATTGTCCACGCTGGTGTAAACGACCTGAGACGTACCTCCTTGGACTACATGAAAAGAGACATTGAGGAGCTCTCTGATTATGTAGCCCAGGCAGGTATGACCCTGACCTTGAGCAGTATCCTACCTTCACCAAGAGTGATGCCACAATACAGAGATAAGATGATCAGCTTTAACAATTGGCTTAAACACTGGTGTCATTCAAAGGGGATCCAGTATCTGTCTGCCTGGGATGACATGCTGGACAAGCCACGCTGCTTCGCAAGGGACGGCTTGCACCTGTCACCCTGGGATTCCGGATATTGGCAAAGGCTCTTGCCACCCCCATAGTGCCTTTTTTAGGCAAGGCTCAAATTCTAAACCTACCACCCTAGAACACAAAAAAGGAAATAAACTAAGGGTAATGCTGCTCAATGCCAGAAGTCTAAATCTCAAAATGCACGCACTTTTAGAAGCGACGCTACACCAGTCTACCTTGTGTATGTTTCTTACAGCGTCACTAGTCCAGCTAGCACATTAGCACTCGCATAGTGTTTTATTTAATTCTGTAGCTGTCCTACTAGTAGTATCTCACGTGCAGTTGGGAGGCACATAGTTCATAACTTATCTGCCTATACCTCCAACCTACCTGACTCCTCCTGCATTTTGTTTTGTTTATCACTCTACTGTTATAGTTACTGCCTACTGAACAATGTTTGTTTTTAAGGTGTGTGTTTAGATGTTCTGGTTGTTTCTTTTTTTGGCGACAATATATCTATATAAGCTGCCTCCTACACAAAGTCATACTGTGAAGTGCATGTTAAATGCTCAGGTTGTGTCCTGCATATATGTGTAGTACTTGTCTGTTTTAATCACTTTAAACAGTAGTAAGTGATTAGTGTATGTTTTATTCCGTCACTAACAGACTTCTTCCTTCCTTCCTGTCCTCCAGCTCTCTTGCCCTGAATCTCCCCCTGTGTTTTTGCCTGGGTGGATACTGGACCCAACCAAAGCTGTACTCCCTACTGCCTTAGCAATACATACCCTGGGCTGCTACAACTGCCTTTGAGGATAACGCTCCCGAGAGGCTCTCCAACAGAACTCAAGAAAGTATGTGTTACTACTAAGCCTGAAGGCCTTTGTAATCCTACTAGCCGAAGTCACTTTCTCCCTGTCTGGAGTGCCAGCAGCCTGACCCCCCCCCCACCTCTACTCCTTGCCCTCTATTCCTCACTTTTCTTCCCAGCACTGTTGGTCCCTTCTCCCCTTATCTGCTTAGCCCTACTTGTTCCCTGATGCATAGATAGCTTCTATCCATTAGGGGATATCCCTACCCCTTGATATTAGACTTTTCTGTTCTTGACTCTCTCTCTTTCTGACTCTCACTTCTCACATCTTAGTCCCTCACTCCTTCCCCTGATACTCTTAGTCCACTTCCAAACCACATCTAGGCCCTCTCCACTTACCCTTCTATTACTTACCCTTCTTGAACACTGCTCTACTGATAGTTTTTCGTTCCTCTACTGATCTACTGGGCTCAACCTGCTCCGTTCGCCCTTCGGGCTCACTCCGCTCCCCTACCCTGCCCCCAAATCCCACCCGCCCCCAGCACCTCTACCTTTATTCCTCCATAAACCACACCCTCTGCTACTCTACTCCAATCACTGGCACACAGCTAGACACACCCTCCTGTTTTCCCGCCAAAATCAGCCCTCCAATACACCTCATACAAACACTAATCATCATCTTTCCTGACCATACCACTCCTTTCTCCCACAACCACACCCCCCCATACTGACTATACTCCTCCACATACTTCCTACAACATAGGGAATCTACCTACTCCTCAATACTTACATATCCTCTATACACCAACTAGCTCTACTCACAACTATTATCTTATCTCCTTCCTATCATGTTTCCAAAACTCTGTCTCATCTCCCTTTCTCTCTTCTTCCTTTTCTCTTCATTCTACTGCAACCACCTCTCCCAACCCACTTTATTCCTACATTCCCAACACTTTCATATAACCAAATATCAGGACACACCTCTCCCACAATCGTACTCGATTATTTCCCCCTATCTGTACCCTTCTAACATTCTCTTTCTTTTCCAATACAAACCTCTCTCCTACAATACACTCCCCATCTCTATAACTACTTGCAAATCCCTCCAATACACAACAGAAGACAAACTCCTTACTTTACTATCTGCTCATACAAACAGCTTCATACAACAGTGTATTAATACTCTCATTTCTGGCGATATCCACCCAAACCCTGGTCCATCCCCTATAACAACCACAAATAAATCCCTATTATTTACTTCCTTAAATTCCCAAAGTATAGTAAATAAAGTCCCAAACCTCCACGCATGGCTCATACACAATAAACCTGATATCCTGTCTATTTCTGAAACCTGGTTAAAACCTCATATAAATGACTCTGAGATTATTCCCCCAAACTACTCCATCATCAGGAAAGACAGACCTCTCAAAAAGGGAGGTGGAGTAGCCCTCATATATTCATCCTCCCTAGCAGTCACTCCCTATAATAAACCTACTCCACACTTTAACAATGCTGAACTTCTCCTTACTCTACTACAAATCAACGATCACAAACACATTTGTTTAGCATCCCTTTATATACCCCCAGGTGATAATATCTCCACTCTTGAACTTATCCTCTCCTGGATCTCTAGTAACATTAGTAATGAAACCATAATCCTAGGAGATGTAAACATCAATTGGACCTGTATACAATCTCCAACAAACTCCATAAATATTAACCTATACAACTTCTCTCAACTAATCAATTCAGTAACTCGCCCCGCAAAAAACCTCTCCAGTGGAAGTATACTGGATTGGATCCTTGTCTCCCATCCTCACTATTTCTCCAACAGTGGCACCCTTCCAGACTCTCTTAGTGATCACCTACCCATTTTCACTAACCGACTACCCACTATCCTTCAACAAACCCACAACTATATAACTATCCGAGACCACAAAAATTCAACCCAACTATCTTCATAAATTCCTTACAAACAATTAATTGGAATTGTCTAAAAACATTACCCCTAGACATGGCAGTGTCACACTTTAATACAACATTCTTGCAATTACTCGACTCTCAAGCTCCCCTATGGACTAAGAGAATAAAAACAAAGTCAGCCCCCTGGCTATCCAAACATACTCTTGCCATTATGAGACAAAGAGATAAAGTCTGGGCACGCTACCAAAAAATTAAGACAAATCTGCTCCTTAACGAATATAAAATGCTTCGAAATAAAGTAAAGAAACTCATCACTTCTGATAGACAAAGCTATTTTTCTACACTCCAAAACCAAAATAAAAACAACCCTCAAAAATTCTGGAAAGGGATCTCTAGTCTCCTTCACCCTAGTAGTCCAGATACTCCCACCCCAGACCCGAAAGCCTCGGAACTAGACCTGGCCACCCAATTTAACTCATTTTTTATTGACTCTATTGCCAAACTGACCTCTTCTTTCTCCAACTCCACCATACCCTCAAGCATCCCATCACCCCCCCACTCACTCATTATCCTTCCCAAATTCCACTCCCCCCACTCACACTCTATCCTTCCAAAATTCCACTCCCTGCATCCCTTCCTCTAACTCCTCCACCTCTTGTGCTACCCAACCTTTACCCCAAACACCTCCACTCTCCAACTCTCCCTCTCCCAACCCCACTCCCCTCTCTTTTTCTCCCGTACCAACATCTACTATAAAGAAACTCCTTCTCAAACTGAAACCTGGTACCAACGCCCCTGATAACATACCTTCCTACTTTCTCAGTATAGCTGCTGAAACACTTGCATATCCCATTAGCATCCTAATCAACCACTCCCTAAAAGAATGCACAGTTCCCCAAATCTGGAAACAGGCTTATATTATTCCACTCCACAAAGGGGGCAACAACAACAATGTCACTAACTTTCGTCCCATAGCCATCCTGTCCCTATTTCAAAATCCTAGAAAAATGTGTTCAACTTCAACTTCTTCCTCATCTCCTAGACAACCACCTTATATCTCCCACACAACATGGCTTCAGACCCAACCACAGCACAATGACTGCCCTCCTTTCCTTCCTAGAAACAGTAAATAGAGCTCGTGATTCTGGCTTAATTGTTTCTACATTGCTGCTAGACCTCTCCAAAGCATTCGATACCATCTCACATAGCCTACTCATTACTAAGCTCTCTGAACTTAACCTTTCTTCTTCCTCCTTGAATTGGTTCTCTAGTTACCTATCTAACCGAAATCAAGCAGTAAAATGGAAAAAAAAACTACCTCCTCATTTCTTAGTACCCCCACAGGTGTTCCACAAGGCTCCATTCTCGGTCCTGTTCTCTTCAACATATTTATAAATGACTTTCACAAATCACTCCCTTTCTCAAACATCATCCAATATGCAGATGATTCAACAATCATCTGCTCAGCCACCTCCATCACTACACTTCAAAAACTAACTCAGGATGCTTTCTCCACAACAGAGCAATGGATGTTAAAAAAACATCTTGCTCTTAATGCCTCCAAGACCAAACTTATGATCTTTATTCCCTCTAAAGCTACTTCTCTCAATATGAATACATTTTCAATCATTAGCCAAAATAACTCACCCCTAGAATTGGTGTCAGACACCAAACTACTAGGGGTACAAATTGACAACCAACTTAAATTTACCTCTCACCTACAAAAAAACATCAAAAAGACCCATCAAAAACTTGGTATGCTTTATAGACAAAATGCATACCTCACCTCTGCCACTAGAACAACTCTCGCTACATCTTTCCTTATCCCCTCCCTTCTCTATGGCGCCCCACTCCTAACTAACATTAAATCCTCTCTCAAAAAACAACTTTCCTCTTGCTACAATAAAATTGCAAAATTCGCCACTAGCCACAAGTCTTCTACCCACCACTGTGTTTCCCTCCAGAAACTAAAATGGCTAGAGCTTCCTAATCAACTAACTTACACACAAGTAACTCTAGCCCACAAGCTTATCCTTAATCCCTCCCTCTGTCCTTCCCTATCTTCTGCTTTTAATATGCACCTACCCAATAGAGTATTAAGATCAAACAATCAAAACCTACTCAAAGTACATAAACCTACACATCCTCCAGGCAAAAACCTTCTATCCTTCAACCTAGCTCGCCTCTGGAACTCCCTTCCCCCACTCATCCGCACCACCTCTAATCACACTGCTTTCAAAAAATCCCTTCATACACACCTGACATCACATTGGGAATGCTCCTGCTCCCACCCTACATAACCACTCTTCACCTACTCCAGGCTCTGCTCACATCTTTAATCAACCAGACAAGTCCATATAAATAATTGACTCCATATCCCTCCTCTTCCCCCACTTCTCCAAGTCATTGTACCTCCTCTTCCTTTCTAGTAACCTGTTCTCTTAATCTACTCTGCATAAACGGATAAGCTCATGTTAAATAGTTAATTCATTTTCCTGCAATGTATTTTAAATGCACACTTGCTGTACTACTTGATATTGCTTTATCTTTAACTGTTGTACCTATTGTTAAACTTTGTATCTAAGAATGTATGTTCAAAATTACAAAGATATATTTTTTGGAGCTTTTCTCCCCAGGACTCCATTGAAAACGGGTTCATTATGGCCCAATGGACTATCCTGGTAAACCAACTACACTAAATAAATAAATAAAATAAGTATCTTTTAAAATCCCAAATAATCCATTTGAACGGCTGAATGAACGGCAACATGAAATACGGCATCAAAGTGACTGATGGAAATCACCAGACTTTGTGGCATTTATGTGCTACTATTTTTTTTTTTGGTTTGTTTTTTGTGTGACGTTTTGGTATTATGTACAAAATGTTATAGGACAATCTTAACTTAGCCACTACTTTGCCAATCTGCTGTTTTGTCCATCTTTTGAGTTTAATTCATTCCTCTAGATATGCTTTCATGTAGAGATTGTAAATGGTGAATGAAAAACACAAGATTAAGTGGTCAAATATGTATGTAGAGTAGTTTGATTATTTGCCATTTATGTGATGGCATTGAGCTTCAAAAAATAAAATGGCAGAAGATAAACGTATCATTGTAATGGGTGATTATGTGCTAATGGAAAACGATAATTATCATGGTTCATGGAATAAGCCATCACATATGCTTTTTTTTAAAAGAAGTGTAGCTATAAGGAACCAATGTTGCTTCCTTTCTTGTTGGGATATTGACGGGTATAGGGGAAATTTGGTTACAAAGGGACAACTAGCAGGCTGGCATGCAAATAAAAATGGAATAAATTATATGAGCTTTGTAGGGGTAGATGCAGAACATAAAGTAGATAATCAGGATATAAGTAAGAAAGGAGGTGCCCATTGTTTTGTTTTCCTTTGCCTAGAAGGAGATAAAGAAATTATATTTGCTAGTGCATGCATATAATACAGTATGCAAGTGGTTGCAAGCAATATGGAATGTTTCTAAAAGGGAAATAAATTTAAATTTGCCCTGTTGAAATAGTAGAGATGCTCTTACAAAAACTGAATGATGTAGTAGAAGATATGTTAAAAATTGGGATGGAATGGAACAGAAATTTGTATATATTTGTATACATGTTGGTTTATCTGGTTCATATTTCCTATCATAGCAATACATATATTGGCTAATGTATCACCAGATAAACTAGCTGACAGTAAGTGTTGAAGTATAGTGGTTGTTTTAGCTTACCATAGACACACATATTTACATTCTTAAAACAAATATAATGGTATGGACTATGAAAGAACTTTTACACATCTCAAGGGATACATGTTGATGGCAGGTTAAACTACACAGCAGAATTGTTAATATGTAGGTGCCTTGTACCAATCTTACCCACTTAAGTTCAAGCAATATGATGTCACAACTGTGTATGACATATGTCACAGAATCATTTGTAAATAAGTACAAGTAAGCTCCAACAGGAGAGCACTCACTACTAATATAACATGCAATTATATAAGAAGAATAGCTAAGCACAAAGTTTTTTTTAAAATTCCTCAACTGACCACCCAGCCTTACCCCCTTTACTGCTCTGTCAACTTACTCATTCCCAGGCAACAGCCCTATTGTCTATCTGGACCACTTGTTACTTATGGTAAGAATTGATTTAGCCTGGACTAAGAGCCATCATCTCTGCAATACAGATTGGGGATTTTTGTTTTAAGCCCTAGGATCACCTGCATATACTTGTACTGGGCTGTCATAATGAGCATACTCACCTCCACTTGTTGTTGCCAAAAGGCTCTGCTCCCCTTGTATGCAGCACCTACATGTAATCTGCATTTTCTACTTGGGGGGATGTTTCCTTTTGGTTCTTGTGCATACTTGGACATGCTACTCAAGAGGTCACATGGCACACGTGGCAAATGTTTCATGTTGGTGCTTGTGCATACTTGACAGGACTGTTTTTTTAAATTCCACTCCATTTATTTAGTTGTGATAGCAGGAAGTATTTTTAGAGATAATTAAGGAAAATGTGGTTTATTTATGGTAAATAGCAGCTCGGTATACTAATGAAGGGGTCAGTGGGGGGAATGTTTCATTTTGGTTCTTGTGCATACTTGGAAGGGCTGCTGAAGGGGTTGTCGATGGAAATGTTGCTTTCTGGTGCTTATGCGTAGTAGGACAGATTGCAGAAGGGGTCACTGGGGAGGTGTTTCATTTTTGTGCTTGTGCATATTCAGACAACATCAGATAAAGAAGTTATGTACTCACTATAATGTTCCATCTGTGTTGTCCATTTTTTTTCATCCTTCATCAACTACCTACCCTCTGAACCCCCTGATTTTTTTATTCCTGTGTGTATATATGTATATACACACCCCTGTTAAAATGCCAGGTTTTTGTGATATAAAAAAATGAGACCACAATAAATGATTTCAAATTTTTTTTTTACCTTTAATGTGACTTATAACCTGTACAATTCAACTGAGAAACACAATCTGTTAGGGGAAAATATAAAAAACAAAAAAACTTACGATAAGCTGGTTGCATAATTGTGCACAGACGTAAACTAATACTTTGTTGAAGCACCTTTTTATTTAATTACAGCATTTGGTCTTCTTGGGTAGGAGTCTATCAGCACAGCACATATTGACGACAATATTTGTCCTCTCTTCCTTGCAAAAGCGCTCCAAATCAGTCAGATTGTGAGGGCATGTCTTGTGCACAGCCCTCTTCAGGTCACCCCACAGGTTATCTATTGGATTTAGGTCTGGGCTCTGGCTGGGCCATTTCAAAACTTTAATTTTCTTCTGGTGAAGCCATTCTTTTATTGATTTGGATGTATGCTTGGGGTAATTGTCATGTTGAAAGGTGAAATTCCTCTTCATGTTCAGGTTTTTAGCAGACACCTGAAGGGTTTGGGCCAAAAGTGACTGGTATTTGGACTTCCACAATGGAGTGATGACAACTATGCATGATAAATTGGTAACATGCAGCTAGTGAGAGTGAGTGGAAAACAGCCATGACTAAGTAGGACCAGTATGGTAAGTAAAACTCTGTAGTTATATTTTATGAACACCGTGGTCACTACTTACAATACAGGAAAAGAACTGCTAGGGAACTTGTACACATGCTGCGTAATACTTCATTTTCAGATTGTAAAAGAACTATCTGTATGCTGTGCGCAGGTACAAATAACCGTTTTTAGCATGGATTTTGTTATGTAAATTATGATGTTTTTCTTAGTTTGGCAAATAACTGCGACAGGGAGCTGGTGATCATACTTAGTAAGAACAACTGTTTGAGGTGAGTGCTACCACATACTAATTTTTTCCCTCCTTTTATCAGTCATGTGTAGAATTTAGATTTCAGGAAGGGCTAAGTAATACAGAAGTGTTATAAAACTTTTACAGCACTACTCCTGGCTTTTTCTGACAGATAGTAATGACTCATTGCTCAAAAGGTTATGTGGAGCAATTATCACCTTGGTAAGAGCATGCAGAATCTTGTAGTCAAGACATGCAGGTGATTATCACATTATTTGTGCAGTTACAGTACAACACTGAGTCATTAGAACTTGTCAGGTAAAATCATCGGCAGCTCGCACTGTTATTCACATTACTAAAAGTCATTATCACATTGCAAGTACAGGTGTGGGGCACTCCGTATGTTTATGAGTGCTACAGATATTTTTCATATTGAGTTGTAAATGTCTGGAACTTATCATCTTGCTGACAGTTTTGAAGACAGTATTAGTAGTTACAGGATGGGAAAAGAACTGTGTCTGTATGCTGGACAAATGTACAGATATCACATTTTGTTTAGGACTTCGGTTATGAGAATTATGATATTGTTTCATATTTGAACGACTGTGTAAGGGAACATGTCAGCATGCTAAGTAGTAACTCATTTTAAAGACAGTATTAGTACTTAGATATAAAAAGAACTGTATCTGTATGCCATACACATATCCAGTTATCAGTTTGTTTGAGACCATGGTTATGAGAATTATGATATTTTTTCATATTTAGCTAAATAACTTTATCAGGGAATAAGTCATCAGGGTAAGTAATACTTCATTTTGAAGGCAGTATTAGTAGTTACAGGATGGAAAAAGAACAGTTTGTATGCTGGACAAATGTACAGATATTTTTTTTAGGAGTTAGGTTATGAAAATTATGATTTTTTTTCATAATTTGGTAAATAACTTTGCTAGGGAGCAAGTAATTGTGCCAAGTGATACCTCATTTTGAAGACAGTGTTAGTCTTCACAACATGATAAAAGAACTATGCCTGTATGCTGTAAACATATACAGATATCACAGTTTGTTTAGGACTTAGGTTATGAAAATTATGATTTTTTTTTCATATTTTGGTAAATAACTTTACAAGATAGCATGTCAATATCCTAAGTAATACCTCATTTTGAAGACAGTATAACTCCTTCCACCATGGTAAAAGAACTGTGTCTGCATGCTGTACACATGCACAGATATCACAGTCTGTTTAGTCTTGTAGGATTATGAAAATTATACATTTGAAATATTGTTCATTATTATGCCCATTTCTTTGCAAGGGAGTATGGTGACGACACAAATGATACATCATTTTGAAGCTGACATTGAGCCATACAACTTGTACATTGATATGTAGTCTCTGTCTGTTACAGTTGATGAGATATTATGCTTTGTTTATTTATCAATTATGAGAAATATAATATTAATCATATTTCTGTGAATATCTACGTAATGGAGCATTACACAGTAATGGTTAAGGTATAAATTTAAAGCTGATATTCATGCAAATAAATTAATTACAAATTGTATGGGTCTGCGTTGTACATTCACTAAGATATTGTGATTTGTTGCAGCACAAAGGTAAAAAATATGCACATCAGCATTCTTTGGCAAATATTTAATAATGACTTTCATATACACGATTAACATTTACACTGTTGGAAAGGTCAATGTCTGCTGAACAACGTTCACATTTACATTTTTAGTCTAGCTGTTATGGTTAAAGTGTTATGAACATTTGTTTTCTGTATGGTATTACAAATGGATTATCTGAAAATAAACTCAGGCTGCACTGTTGTTCCTATGGTGGAAGTAAGCAGGCTGCAATTTCTGAGCTGCTCCAGAGTGAATGAGGTAAGGGTTAGGGTCAGGGGTAGGTAAGGGGATAAACATAGTTTTTTTTAGTCTGTTTCTGTGCATGTTTGTGCATCTTGTTAGTGTACGTTTTTGCATCTTGTTTAATGGCAATGTTATGGGAATGTTTTTTATTAAGTTAAGGTGTGCAGTTAGGGTTACAGGAAGCAATAGGGTTTGGGTTAGCACACACCTATGACAAGTGATTCCAATGAAAGCACCAAAATTCCTAAACTGCCAAGCATACTCTTACAATTAAATCTTGGTTCCATACATACATGATGTATAATTGTAAGCAAAATAGTGATGAAAATCCACAACATAGGTGTAAAATCAAACTCCTGTACTTGACACACAGCCTCAGTTCTAAAGACATAAATACTTGATAGAACAAAGCAACATAAAATATAAAATGGTCACTATTGTAAGTTACCATATTGTAGCTTAAGATTTAATAAGACAGCTGTCAGAAATTCCTTGATAGAGTAATAGGACCTGTTATCCAAGATACATCTAAACTGTTTCTCATGCTGCTGAAGTCCACCCCCCCCTACTGTAGTTCTCATTTCATTGATGCAATCCTGTTTGTGAATTAATATGCGCAAAATGCTGCTAAAATCCACAAAATGCCTGCCAAGTAGACACATTACCTGGCAGTTGCCAGGCCAACTGAGTTTTTTTTTTTTATTCAAGGAAGGTAGAGATCATTCAAAGAGAATATATTCCATGTGGTTACAGTGTAATGTTGGTCAAAACCAAGCACAGACACCATTCCCAAGGTCTTCCTAGTACATAAACCTCATCAAAGTCATGGAATACTACAGCATACCCAACAGGAGATTCTGATTTTAGTTGCTGAACTCCAGCAGTTACATCATCTTCCAGCAGAAATGTCAAAGGCAACAATTTCTTAATAGCAGTTGCACCTGTACAAAAGAACTATATAAGCACAATAACCCTAAATGTTGTAGTTTTTCTCCAGATATTCTTTGAAAAATGTAAGAAACAAACCTTACTCTGTGCACTTGAAATATTTTTAACAACAATCTTCAAAGCAGCTGGTTGAAGGTCATATAAGACAAATCTCATAGTCATGGATAAGTCCTGTGAATTGAATAAATCAAATATACATTACCAAAAGAAGTTATAAGCTTTATATGCCTTATGAGACATTAAAGCATAAACTAGTGGCACAGTTGTAGTTGGTCTGCAAAGGGTTACAGATCCATGAATACTGTACAACTGCCTGCACACTGTACATTTACAAATAAAACTTCTATCCATTAGCCATATAGTAACAGATGGCAAGTCCTGTAAAATTTGTTGTGTACTTATAACTAATTACTAGCTAATTATAGTCAGCCCTGCTGGAGAATTGTCTTTTACAAATACTCTCCTGATTTCAGTCTCTAATGAGATACATTCAGGGTCTCCAGATTCAGGACATCAGCATTTGTTCTACTGCATAGTTTCTGTCTAAGCTGATTCAAATGCTGAATAATTGCTTTTCTGAATGGAAAAGTCACAGTGGAATCCATGGATGTAGACAGTATGATAACATCCATTTATGATAGGTCCCTAAACATGGCTGCAAGGAGACATAAATTAGTAGACTCCTTGCACACCTCCATGGACATTGCATCAAGTGTGTGATGATAAGCAGTGGGCTTTTTCTCAGTCTTTCGCCATTTACTGCTGGTGAAGTGATTGTACAATTCCTGCACTTTTGCAAGAATTTGAATTTACAAGCCCACTAGTTGGTATATTACACAACATTTTCCATTACATACAAATAATCTTGAATGGGTAGCACTGGTCTCCTTTTTTATGAATCAACAGTCTAATAAATCTCCTCTAGAACACTGGGAGAAAGATGAGTTCACCTCTTCTGTCATTACTTGTACATGAAAATGCTAGAAGTTCCTCTTCATACCTGGTTCTTTATATAACCCCTCCCCAATATGCTTCTATAAACTAAAATTAAGTATCCTACTACATGACATGTAAACAAACTTCACCCTTACTTCTTTATATCACCCCTCTCTGATATGCTTCCACAAGCTATATGTCACCAAATTTATTTTAACACAACATTGGTGCACATCTGTAGATCTGTTTGTGGACATAATGCATTGGAAATTATGTGCCAAATACCTATTCATGTGTTTCTGAATATTGATATTATGATATTTCGCAAACCTGACAATTCAAGAACTTATACTTTTCTTATTTCTGAAATACCTCACCCAATGTTTACAGAAATGCATGTTCATTAGAGCTCTCTCTCTCTCTCTCTCTCTCTCTCTCTTTCTCTCTAGATATCTACCTATCTATCTATAAAGATAGATATAGATAGATATACATGCAAAAAAAAGGGGGGTAGGAGTGATTGAAAGAGAAAGAGAAACCAGACAGATTCAACTCAAACTGCCTAGATTTTCCTTCTAAGGGCTCAAGTACTGAATACCCATAAATACCTAGTCAGGTACATTGCAGTGTGCTGTTGCTAGTTATTCAACAGAAATCTAGTAGACTGTGTGGTAATGAACACTGTGTCAAATTTCTCTCATTTTCAGCTTTATAATTAAAGGCTGACTATGCTAAGCGTAAACATGGTATGGTGTAGGCTAACATCACTGCTGTTTTGTCCTCTTAAATATGGAATCAGCAATCCAGGATGTCTATAAGCTGCATCTTTGCTAGTGACAATGTAGTATTCAAAGATTGTGGACACATTTGTGTGCAGAGGATACTCCATTTACAATTTATCCTTGAAACTCCTGATTACAAACACCTAATATTTTTCACTCATGATTCAGAAAGGACTATAGCCAGCTGGAAAGCCTTAAGTCGGACATTTTCCAGTTGGTGGTAGTCCATTCCAATGCAGAGACAGCACTTCTCGATAATTGTATGTAGTCTGTAGAATTGCTCCAGTGAGTTGATGCCTGAGCTGCATGCTGTTCAAGCATTCTGGGCGAGTTGCCTATGCTAATTTACTGTGTGCTGTATCATGGAAATAAATGCCTGTGGTAATCACTCAGCTGTGCAAGTTAGCATAGCCTGCTAAGTTAATTAACATTGCCAAATATTTTCACTCACACTTTCATTGAGTGAGATTATAGTAGAGGTAAGTGCCAGTGAGTTTAACAGACAGATGTTGGTGTATCATGTGTGCGTGTGTTTATGTGTCTGGCAGTTTGTGTAAATGTATGCAGAGGGATGAGTGGTCTCATGTGACAACATTTAGATGTGTGTGTGTTTGAGACTGTATTTGTATCTGGTGTCAGCCCGGGCATTTAGTTATGGCATAGGTAGGGTAGGTTTGCGTGTCTGTATGTTTGACTGAATGGGTGAGTGTTTGGTTAGATGGCCTGGCTTTGTGAGTGTGTGTGTGTGTGTGTGTGTGTGTGTGTGTGTGTGTGTGTGTGTGTGTGTGTGTGTGTGTGTGTGTGTGTGTGTGTGTGTGTGTATGTATCTGTTTGCATGACTGAAATGATGAGCAAAAAAAAAAAGGTCTCTCATGATCTGACTAGCACACTCCTAACCTCATAAGCCAACCAGTTTCTGTTTCTGCATCCAAGGTAAGGAGTAAAATAAAAAAAGTAAGTCTTCTGCTTTTAAAACTGTAATAAGTGGCTTTCTGCATTTGAAACAAAAGGCTTGCTCCAGCTTACATCACTGCATTCCTGACCAAAAAAAATCGTAATCATCACCCCCCCCCATTTTCCCATTTTCTATGTGAGGTTGGGGTGTTGAGTCTACTATCACCATCTCTCTCAATTCACTGCCACTATCCTACCTTCTTTAACAGTCATGCCTGACTGTCGCAGGTATTCTTAAACACAAACCATCCATATATATGCTGGCTACCCTTGTTTCCCCCTGTCTTCTTCCTGTCTGTCTCAAATCATCTTCACCAGATTGTATTCTTCTTCTTTTCTGCACCTGCACCATAATCTGTTCTCTTTGCCTTTCTCTGCAAATGGAACTACTTTGACTTCTGCTCTTATATCCTCATTTCTTTCTGCTGTCCTACAGTGTGCATCCTAACACCTGCCTCAGACACTTCTTCTCCATCACTTCTACCTTCCCCAACTGCTCTGCCTTTACTGCCCAGATTTCAGTACATACAGAAGTACTAGTCTCACCACTGTTTTCTGCACCTTATTTTTCAGCTTTTTGGCATTGTTCTGTCATGCACTACCATGTCACTCTGTGCCAGATGGCTATGATCCTTCTGTTTCTAACTTTGACCTTATCATTCATACTTCACTTCTCCTGAACCAACCATCTAAGATACTTGAAGTTGTTAATGTGTTTGACTATTTTCCCTTCTGTCTCAATTCTCAGCTTTTTGGATTTCCTCCATTTGCTGGCATTACGGCTGGCTTAGCTATACTAATTTTCATCTCGTGTGCCTTCAGTTCTGCATTCCATTCCCCTATCCTTTGCTGAAGTTCTTGCACAGAATCTGCCTGTAATGCCACATTGTCTGCATACAGCAGCTTTGTAGACATGTCCCCACTGACCTGTTTGCTAATGTAATCCATCACCGATATGTACAGCAGTAAGCTCAGAGCTGAACCCTGATGTACTCCCTTGCCCACTGGATACTCTTTTGAGAGCCCACACACTGTTTATACTTGTGTCACTGGGTCCTTGTACATACCATGCACTAATCCATTCAATGTTTCTGGGATTTTGAGCCACCATAGGACTACCCAAATCAACTTTCTTGGGACTTTGCCATATGCTTTCCCTAAGTCTCAGAATTCCTATTTGGACTCTTTCTTCATCTCTAGCTTCTTCTCAACTATTTTTATCACTGCAAACATCAGGCCAGTTGTGCTGCATCCTGATGTGAATCCAAACTACTCACTATCATCTTACTTTCTATTACTCTGCATATTAGCCACCCTCTCCAGAACTTTCATGCATTGTGAAAGGAGAGGATACCTCTGTACTACCCACAGTTGTGGATGTACCCCTTTGTTCTTGTACACTGACACTAGTGTGATGCCCCTGCACTGGCTCAGTAATCAAGGAGCCTCAATCCTTACCACTGGCAACAGCTATGGGATGTACACACTGGGAAGATGACAAGTACACACACACAGTAAAGTGCAATTTCCCTTAAGAGCACACAGAGATCACAGTCAGTCTGGGGCTGGTTTCTCCTTCTTTCTCAGATATCCAGTAAGACTCCCCACTGTCATATCTATAAGGTTGAGATCTCAGCTGATTGGTCAAGCCAAAACCTCCAGCACCCTCTCTGCCCAACCAGTGCTTTGTGTCACTGCCCAAGTAGCTCTCACACACCAACTTTGAGATTTGATTTATATACAAACACACACGCACCTGGGAAAGGCTGGCACAGGTTTACTAGCTATGCTCCCTTCTGCCCAGACTATAAGATAGTTATTACTGCCACCAACCACTCTTATCTGCTACTATAAGGCCCTTACATAGGGTGTCCAATCCTACTGTCTAATGTTATTATAAATCCAAATGGTAGTCTGACCAAGCAAGGCTATTGGAGTGGCTGTACAGTGTCACCAAATAGATATGCAAGTACCCTAAGAGCTTAAATATGTCTCACAAATATCAGCCACAAAGATTTAAATATATTTAATAATAAATAATAAAAGAACATGACGATACTCAATAAATCAACACAGTAACTTCAGAGTTCAAAATCACAAGAAATATTTTAAAACAACATTGCAGGGCAGTCTCAAATGAATACGAAAAACATCTAAACTAATCTTTACTATATTCCTGTCTATATCTAAAAAAGATACTATGCCCTAAATCTTACTTACAATGCAAGGCAAGTGCAGATGATGATGCTGAGTGGATGTTCTAGCTAGGTCCAAGACAAATTGCAAAAAGCACAGTCTCTCTCTCCGAGAGAGCTCCCAAATTAATATCAAACATTACTGCTGGGTCAGCTTGGATGACATCATTCTTTGTCATCTGACTTCAGTTTCCAGGCTAAACAGAAACTAACAGAATTTAACATCTCTGTGTGAGAAATACATATTTCTCAGATATTTGCGAATCTTGGAAGTTGTAAAACAATAAAACACCTTTCATTTTAAACCTAGTAATTACTTCTCTTTCAAGACAATACAAAAACTTATAGCTCTAGACATGGCATCTGCTACACTGAAACGTTTATAGCACAATCATAAAGCATCTTAATTTCAACTTATTTTCATGGTTTTGTAAGTTAACTCTGTATGTTCTAGCTTCTACTGTTAAAACATACATTTGCACAGGTATATAGTTTATATGCATTTCTGTTCCAAGTCAGCAGGGCATGCTGTGGTTGTATTTTAGCTCAGTGCATAACATACAGTTCTGTATAAATCATATCAATATTCACAAATGACATAGAATTATTTACCAAATTCCAGATAGCTGGGCTGGCAATATTTCCCTATATCACAACTAGTATGATTTTTCTCCAGTCATCTGGGATGCACTTTTCTCTCCATAACCTCAGGAGCAATTTCTCCCCTATTTCACCCAACGTCTTGATCTTATCTGCTGTGATCTCATCTCAGCCTTCTGCTTTCTGACTTTATTTTCCTTAATGCTATTCTTACTTCTTCTAGGGTGGGCTTCTCTTCATCTTCATCATAGGCTGTGTCTAAGGCAGTACCGATTCTGTGGGGTTTTCTTCATTCAGATGTTGCTGAAAATACTCCTTCCATCTGGCTTTGGTTTCCTGTGGACTGGTGAGCAGGTTTTTGCTGGCATTTCTTATGAAAGATGTCCTACTATCTTCTTTATCTTTCTGTCTTTTTCTTCAACTTGATAAGAGTTTCTTTTTACCATTTACTGCGTCACTTTCCAGAAGCTGGTTGAGTTCATCTGATACCTTGCTGTTTAACTCTTCTCTTAACTTCTTTGCTAGCCAACCAGTATACCTTCTTAATCTGATTCCACTTTTCTAGCTCTCATTTTTTCTGCACTTCTTTCTTTTGATGATGTCCTAGATTTCTGCAGTCCACAACCAGCTTTACATGTGTGCCTTGCTTCCACATGTATGACTCAACCATATATCTGTTCTATTGTCCTTACTTATGCTGTTTTGAAGCAATAACAAAAAAATATACAGGCACAAGTAAAGGGTTAAAAAGGTCCTGAAAACTCCTTTTATTATCAAAGTAAACACACATAAATGCTGCCAAAATCTATGCATTTTCATCTCTTTAACACAAAAGACTTTGTCAGATGAACATAAAGGGTCATTCTCAACTCCTTTTATATTACACCATTAATTACTAAACAATCAATAAATCACCCAGTTAACTGTTTGCAAAACCTCACAATGTAAAATGCATTAAAATATGTCAAATAACACTTGTAATTGTTTGTTATTGGCTGTGGTTTGGCACATTCCTTGTGTTTAGACTGTTTTGAAGCAATGCCATTCTTCTTCAACTCCACCTATTTACTCTTCTTCCTGAGGTGACAGAGCCCTTAATCTGTCTACAGTTAACTTCCAGATCTTCAGCCTAGTCTCTGTTGACTTTGGAGCCTTTTCTGACCCTGCCTGCAGCTACTTGTGGCAACCAGTGCTTTATGGTGTGGGCTGACTGTTTCACTGGGGATGAGTTTGCAATCACTAGTTCTACTCCAGTGCTCTTTCTTTACTAGGAGAAAGTGTACCTGTGTTGTTTGCTGTCCGCTCTTGTATGTAATCTTGTGACTGTCTTTCTTGCTGAACCATGTGCTGGCCACCATCATGCCATTTGCCAGAGAGAAGTCTAGAATGGCCTCTTCTTCCTTATTCCTGTTGTCCGCGCATGTGGACCCAGACAGTTCTCATATCCAGTCCTGTCTGTCCCAATATATGCATTTAGGTCACCCATTATCAGCACCAATTCATGTTAGCTGACTTTATCTAGTAGGTACCTGTTGGAATGCATTCTTTTCCTCACTATCACAACCTGTTCTGGGGCATAGGCTGAGATTATGAATAGTGACCCTAAACGGGCACCTGATTGCTATGAGTCTGTCATTAATTCTGATGACATTCCTCTCTGTTTTCCAAAGTCTCTCCCTCCCCACAATTCCCACACAGTTTATAATCTGTCCTCCTCCTGACTATTAGACTGAATTCCAAGGCAATTGTCTTCCATCTTGTCTCCTGGATACAGAGGATGTCCAACCTTCTTCTTACCATCATGTCATCCACTTCCACGGTGTATCCTATCAGTGAACCTATACTGAGTGTAGCAATCCTTAGTTCATGTTTGGCACATTGATTGCTTTTACATCCTCTCCCTCACCACAACTCCCACACAGTTTCTAGTCTGTTCTCCTCCTGAGTATTAGACTGAATCCCAAGGCAATTGTCTTCCATCCTGTCTCCTGGCTACAGAGGATGTCCTGCCTTCTTCTTACCATCATGTCATCCACTTTCAAGCTGTATCCTGTCAGTGAACCTACATTGAGTGTAACAATCCTTAGTTCATGTTTGGCAGGTTGATTGGTTTTACATCCAGCTTTCACTCACCAAAACTAAGGTAACCCAAGCTGGGCAACTGTACACTGGCTGGATGGTAGATTTTGAACTGGGTCTGCTGGCCTTTATAGTGGGAACACACTACCCAATAGTGGAACATACACACCTCCCACCTTTAGCATGGGTGCCTGTCATAGGTCAGAGGAGGCCAAGCCTGTAACCCACTTATCACTGGTAAATAACCATGCCCATTTGTCGATGTTAGTCAACATGACACAATCATCAAGATGCTGTTGTTACACCATCAACTGGCTAACCCTGACACAGTTCAAAGTCTGTGATTTGTGACCTCCTATCTAGATGATACTGCACATCACAGTTAATGCCCTAAGCAATTTATCTGTGTAACTGTTCTTCCCATAGGGCACCTTCTTGAGTGTGTACTGCACACAACTTTGTTATTCTTTGAGATGGAACACTCAACATGCTCTTTTTTTGTGTATGAGTTGGGAGGAACACCACAGAGACACAGGACTTGCAAACTCCATTCAGGCATTGTTCAGAGGTAAGTATTGAACCTTGTACCTTGTGCATGGGAAGTAAATATCTTAGCCATTATGCCAATATGTCTCATTCCTGACCAAAAAGCAGTACCAACATTTATTTCTATTGCAGCACTTAGAAATGCCACTACATAAATGAGTACCTGTACTACAATACAACCAATCAGCATCTTTCTGTCACACAGCCTCCAATACCTTGTGCCTGGAGTGGCTGTCCCCTCACCACACCCAACCAAAATTTGAGAGGCACTAGAAAATACAGCGTTGCACGCTGCATGCTTGTGCTTTGCTTGAGTTGGTGTTATGAATGTTATTTTCTTTCTATTTAAGCTGTACTTCCAGTAAAGTATCTTATAACTTGTATGTGTATACTTAGAGAGAGATAGAGAGAGAGCAAGAGTCTTTAAGAAAATTTTAACAGCATAGGACTCTTTTAGTCTTAAATGCATTTATTGATAATTTTGACCATATTCTGACTTATATTCCATGCCAAAGTATATACTTACTACATAATGGTAAAGATTTTAATAATTTTTGAATGTTGGAAATGTTATGCAAAATTTCATTTTAAAATATTAAAATCTGTATGTAATTTCAATCAATGGCCTATTTACCTGTTAAGTATAATGCATATCGCAGGAATCAAAAACACATTTTGCAAATACTCAATATTTTGTTTTGGATGTATCATTTGCAGTGGAGGTGAATTTGCATCCATTTTAATGAAAATAGCATTGCATTATTTCCATTATGGTATATGCATTCTGTTTTTGCACAGATTTGCATTTTGTCAAAAGTAGAGAGACAAGCAGAACTGGATAGCATTTCTTAGGAGACATGCATAAAAAGTGTTAAAGTACTATAGCCAAACATCAGTCATCAAAGCTTTTTATCTGCTATTGTCTTTCTGTGCCTTTTCTCTTTTTCTAGAATCATTGTGAAAAGAACATAGAATACAGATAGAGAGCAAATAAACTAATCATAGTACACAAAAATAGAAAGATAAGCTACAAAGTGTTTTGTAAGATGAAGCAAAAAGAATAGGCAGAAGTAATGACTCACTTGTTTTCCCTTATTCTTTCATAAATAATGATGGTTTGTTGCATAGCAACTTCAAATACAAATCCCATTTTTAACCAAAAAATTCTCATATTCTCCAACCAGAAGACAAAAACCTGCTTATGAAAAGTGAATAGATTGCAATTAGTTGCCTATTTTTGTAACTATAACATCATTGCAACATCATTATCTAGGTATGGACCTGATTAGTTAAAAGCAATGTTGTTTTTAAATTTATCACTTTCATAGTGTTTGTGAATCAACTGCTGGTGGAATCATTAAGTACAAAAGGATGGGGAATGAATGGATAATGTAAAACCTGCAGTATATAATGCTGCTGCAAACAAAACATGCCTGACTTTAGTTTATTACTATTTGATACTTTGATAGCAGTGGCTTAATAAGCTACTAGTGAAACACTAGAATGAAAAAAAAGGCAGGATAAAAACTATCTTCACTTTGCCTGTGTTTATGAGTGCAACATATTTTGGATGTAGCTATAAATTTCTCTAAGAGCAATAAATATACTCCTGTACTAAAATCCTCAATTAGCATTTTATTTTCGTGAAAAAAAATCATGTGCAAAGGATCACTTACTACATTTTTTCTGTAGTCATGCTCTTGTCATTTAAAGAGTATTTTCTCATTCTAAAATATGGACATTTTGCACTAGATCCTTTAGTGAATCTGTATGTATTATGATTAATAAACTTATGTTTATTTTTATTTTATTTATTTAACATTTGTTGACCGGGAATGTCCGACTAGGTTCCACAGAGCCTGTTTTCAGCGGAGGCCCAGGGAGAAACGCTCCAGATGCATGTCTTTGGAATGTGGGAGGAAACCGGAGTACCCGGAGAAAACCCATGCGAACACAGGGAGAACATGCAAACTCCACACAGAAGGCACCCCAGCCGAGAATCGAACCGGAGAACCTCTTGCTGTGAGGTGACAACGTTAACCGCTGCACCACTGTGCCGCCCATATTTTAACTATATGCTGAGAGCAGCTGTTCAAATATAACCTGATTCCATATCATCTGTTGTGTCCTTGAAGAAAAATCATCCAGACTCAGTGAAACTAAATGCTTTTGTCTCACTTTTATTAGAGACTTCTTCAGAATACATATCCACATCGCTGCACAAAGCTTTAAATAACTGTATAAAACATGCGATCTAAGTCATGTGACCATGAAATCATGTAACTAAACACTTAAAGGTACATACCAAATAAAATTTACAAACACATAAAAGTGGATACCAAACTAAAAGTTGTTTTTAATAGTTTTATAACCCTTATTTTTAAAGCACAGATAATAGAAATATTATAATTTAAACCCAGAGATCTCCCAGAGTTTAATCTCTATTACAACAACAACTCCCTGTATTCAATCATATTTTCTCAGATAAAAATCTAATACAATGAATCCCAGCCGGGACTTAAATATAAATTACACTTGCAGTGATTTCATACAGGAAAAGCAGTCAGAGAGTTCAGCAGGGGGAATTAAACTAGTTTAGTGTAAACCTCATCCATTTTAGGTAGCAGTCAGTAAGCATCTATTATTGTTTCCATATAATCAGAGAAATTCAAATTTCAGCCAGGAAGCCATGATGGCTAACAGATCAGGCCATTCTTTAATACCACCTCTCAAACATGGCCAGCTTAATATTAACACCATTGTAATTCACGACTTGGATCCTGACACCCTGTGATCTCAACATCATAACAACACTAGCTGAACTGTTTGTATCTGCATCTTGATGATGACAGAAAATGGTCATGGCTTGGAATTTACATCCCAAACTTTGATAATTGTTGTATTCAGGAGGTACTGTAGGGCAAGCCTTGTTGTCATTATTTTAAAATGAGACTAATGCAGTCTTGGAACAGCATACGAGTGTGGCTAGAATATTTCAGTTTTAGGACTATATTGATATATTTAGCCAATTATCCTAGCACACACTTAGGGCTGTACACACTGAAATAGGAACCTTCTTCCAAATGGCAATATTACTTGACTGATGGCTGAACCTTCTAATGTTGAGGCTGAAGGTGAGGGTAATGCAGAATACATTTCCCATAAAACGAAAACCCAGTGGTAATTCTGATCGCATGTGTCTCACCCTTTTTTAATTTCTCCAAGTTTTTTGACTTTCTAATACCATGATGAGAATAGACCCCGTTCCTAAGTCAAAGTTTGATTAAAGTTCCTGAACTTAGTATTGTTTCAATCTTTGATGTTATATTGGTAACATATCTAAGTATGATTGTAAATTCTTTTTTATAAGACCCATTGTTCCTACTATTATTGGAAATGTCTGGATATCCTTTTTCCACATTGCCCTCATTTCTGCCTGCAAATCTTGTTATTTTATGACTTTTTGTCTTTCTGTACATAACACACTGTGGTCATTGGGTGTAGCAATTTCAATGATCAATGTTTCTTTTTGTCTTCTTTACATGGACTACTACATCTGTTTTTCTCGCATCTATTTGAACTGTTAGTAATGGGTGATCCCATGTGATATAAACTTCATTATTTCTTATACTGCTTTGCGGTTCATGTTTCCAGTGTTTTTCAGCTACATCAATATTATAATGTTTGCACAATCCCCAATGCAACAGTCTTGCCACATTATTATGCCTTTTATAATACAGTCCTTCTGCTATTAGTATATCACAACCAGAAGCAAGATGTGTAAATGTTTCCAATCTGTTTTACAAAGCCTATATTTGTCTGTTTCCCCCACATGTTCAATGGACTTTTGTAAACCAACGTGTACATAGTCCACAGTCTTGGGCTGCCAATATTAACCTTTCATCTTTTGTTTAAATTCATAGGTTCATAGGTAGGTACTAGGCTATCGGCCCAAGGGCCTACGTAAGCCTAGCCAACAAGGTTCCCTGGCTTACGTCACCCAAGAAAGTTATTTTTTTCTTGAAGAGTGCTAATGAAGAACTTTGCTTGACATAGATGGATAGCCTGTTCCAGAGTATGGGAAGTCTCTGGGACAGGAATCTATCTCTCCAGCATGTCCTGTTTATTGTGGTGACAAGGTTTAGGTCCCTAGATCATGTAGCTCGGAGGGATTGGGACTTCTTTAGGTATAGCATGTCCAACAGCTTTGGGTTTGACATAGCTTTATATGTTAGGCAGAGATCACCTCAGAGTAGGTGACATGCTATGAAGTAAAGCTGGAGTTTTTTTGAGACTATCAGTGTAGGGCATTTGTTTGAGATCAGTAATCCTCCTTGTGAGGTACATCTGTGGCCATTCCAGCTGTTGCAGATGTCTTGTGAGGTACATTCCAAAAGGGGCACTGTACTCTTATAATGGGTCTAATGAGTGTCAAGTAGAGGGGAACAATGACCTCTTTTTTCCTGGATGAGAACCCTTTTATGATGAGGTGTGCTATGTAGAAGGACTTCCTGACTACTGTGGCGATGTGACTATCAAAGGAGAGACTACTGTCCAACTGGGTCCTAAGGTCTCTTATCACACATTCGGTGTTAAGTAGATTGCTGCCCATGTGGTAGTTCATGGGTACAGAGTTTTTACCAAAGGGGACGACACTGCACATTTTGGCATTGAGCTTGAGGTCATGGCTCTGACACCAGGCATCTGTCTCAGCGAGGCCCTTCTGTAGGATGTTCACATCATTTGGGGACTTGACTATGGCTCCTAGTTTGCAGTCATCTGCAAACCTCATTAGCCAGAGGCCTTCTGTGTTAGCCTGTACTTCAGAGAAGTAGATACCAAACAGGAGAGGTCCCAGGACTGAACCCTTTGGTACTCCACTTGTCACTGGTTTGAGGTCAGATTTGGAGTATGCATCTTTTACAGTGTGGGTTCTGTCAGTGAACCATTTGGCAACCCATCTTGTGATGTAGGGATTTATACCTAGTTTAGTGAGTTTAGCTATAATTTCAGAATGGGGGATGGTGTCGAAAGCCTTGGTGAGGTCAAGATAGGCTGTGTGAACCACCTTATCCTCATCTACGGCTTTGGTGACTCCCTCAAAAAAGTCGATCATGTTCAGGAGGCATTATCTTTCTTTCACGAACCCGAACTGGGTCAGATCCAGAGTTTGGAGGCTACCAATGTCTTTGATTATGAGTTCTATAGCCTTGCAGACCAGGTTCATCAGGCTAATAGGGCGATAGTTCCCGGGATCAGTGGTGGCTCCCCCTTTGTGGAGTGGGATAACTGTTGCTGTGCACCATTCAGTGGGCACAAAGCCTGATGCAAGGTTATTATTGATCATGGTGCTTAGGTGGGGAGCCAGTTCGTTCTGAAGTTCGTGTAAAATGCAGCCTGGGATGTTGCCCAGTCCCATGGATGCTGTGTTTTTGGCTTTAGAGAGTGCAGCTTTTACCTGTGTAGTTGTGATTACAAGGACTCTGCCTTCTTCCTGTATAGATATGGGCCCTCTAGGGGGTGAGGGAGGGTAAAGTTAGCACTCGACGTATCTGCCAGGATGTTGGCAATATCAGTTGGTTCTGTAATTTTTGTGCCATTGTGCTGTAACTCAGAGCAGATCTGGGTGTTGCCATCGAGAATCTTGACATAGCTATAGAATGCTTTGTGGTTGTCCTTAGAATTAGTGGCAATTTTGTTTTCATAGCTAGCTTTGGTGGATCTTATAAGGGACCTCAGCCTCTTACTGAGGCTGACCAGGGAGCTCCTCCACTCATGGGATTTTACTCTCTTTTGCAACAGTTTCTTCCTTCTGTTGTACAGTTTGTTTATGGCAGGGGACCACCAGATTGGCTTCCTTTTTTTGGAGGATAGCGTCTTGGTTCTGTTTGGGATAGCACGATCCATGCACTCGTGTAAGTGCTTATAGAGTGCATTTGTGTAGGATTCAGCAGTTGTAACTGTATTGTCCATTTGCATGGGTGTCATGAAGTTCACCACTTCTGTCTTATGAAGCATGAAGTTGGCTTTGGAGAAATTTCTTACCATGGTTTCATTAATGGGGGTGGGGGCGGGATGTGGATATCAAGGGTGATTAGCTTATGGTCGGATCGGACCAATGAGGAGTTGACTTCAGGTGTGGAACACCAGTCACTCATGTTGATAATGACTAGGTCTAGGATATTGTTGCTCCTGGTGAGGGTGTGGATAAGTTGATCCAGGGCATTGGAGTTTATGAATTCCAGAAAGCATTGAGCTAAGGAGTTGGTACATGAGTAGTTTTCCCAGTTAATGGTGGGGTAGCTGAAGTCACCCATTATTAGGGTGTTTGGTTGAACCCTAATATTTTCCAGTACATCAAGAAAAATGGAGTAGGGATCCTGGGGCATGGTGGGGGATCTGTAGCAAGCTATAATTTGGACTGCAGTTTTGCCCAGAGTTAGTTGCACTTGGATAACATCGGATGCATTATGCTGAGCAACTAGCCTGGAGGTGTGGATATCCTTAATCAATACAGACACACCTCCGCCTTTGGTGTTTCGGTCCAGGTTACATGGCCGAAATGTGTGGCATGAGTTATAGCCTGGTGCTGCAGGGGTGCTCTCTGGAGCCTTGAACCAGGTTTCAGTCACTGCACAGATATTGATGTTCTCCATTTTAAGGAGTGCCTCGAGTGAGTCCATTTTGAGATTTAGACTTCTATCATTGAGTAGCATTACCCTCAGTTTTTGCGTGCCTTTTCCTGTTATCGTGGTGAATTTGTCATTTGAACCTTGCCTAAAAAAGGCACTAAAGGGGTGGCAAGAGCCTTAGCCAGTACCCAGAATCCCAGGGGTGACAGGTGCAGGCCATCTCTGGCAAAGCATCATGGTCTATCGAACATGTCATCCCAAGCAGATAGATACTGGATCTCCTTAGAATGACACCAGAAGCTTAGCCAATTGTTGAAGTCAATAATTCTGTCCTTGTACTGCGGTTTCATTCTGGGTGATGGCAGAATGCTACTCAGGGCTAGGGTCATACCTGCCTAGGCTACAAGATCTGAGAGCTCTTCCATGTCTCTTTTCATGTAGCCCAGGGAGGTACATCTCAGGTCGTTCACACCAACATGGACAATGACAGAGTCATATTTGTACTTGTTGTGGAGTGACCTCAGTGCGTCGGTTATGTGGCTGATCCTGGCACCCAACAGGCAGCTGACAGTAACTTTCTCCTTGTTTAGCCTGGTGAGTTGGACATCAGTGTGCCTGACTATAGAGTTACCTATAACTAGTGTGTTGGGTACGTTGTTTTGCCTTATTGGCTGTGGTTGAGTGGCACACTGATTCTGTGGGCTAAGTGTCATTTGGGTTGTGTTGGGGGATGGAGGTTGTTTACATTTCTGCTTTGGAGGTCTCTGTTGCTTAGACAGATTATTATTGAGAGCCTCCGCAAATGTTTTTGTGTTACTATATGTGGATTTTGGTGGTGTAGATTTAGTGAGACTATGGGATGAGTGTGGTGTGGTGCAAATGTTTACCTTCTCCTCATGATTGTCAGGTTCATTCTTGGTTGGAGAGAGATTTACCTCCAGTTTGGCTAGATAAGTGCATCTCTCAAAGGTTGTAGTGTTGGGTGGTAGGAGGAGAGGCTTGTCTGTGTACATGAGGCAATTTCTACATTTCCCCAAGATGCCCAGATTCATCAGATAGACAGGAGAGAACACTGGGAGTTGACCCTTGGACATGCCTGAATAAAAAACTATTTTCCTCTAGACAAGTGAGGAAAGTGAGTACAAGAGCTGTTTTTCTTTAAGCAAGTGAGAAAAGTAAGTACAAAAACTGTTTTTTTCTAGGTAATGAGGAAGGTTGAGTGCTGTAGTAATTAGTAGGTTATTTAGTGCTTACAAGTTCTGAACAAGTGCTGATCACGAATAAGCAAATTCAAGTGCTAAAACTAAGAATCTGTATCTGCACTAGACGAGTTACAGGATTTATTGACCTCTTCTTCCCCATTTCTGTGTTTGATCCTGATCAACACGGGGTTGTTCCAAGAGTTTTCTCAGCTTGCAACTATGTTTATGTATTTTCCACATTTCTTGCCTTCTCATTTGATCCTTCAACTTATATTCCTCCTTTTGTTTTTTGACATTCATTTACTGCTTGATTTTTATCTACTTCTGGTTTGATTTCCATTCCTGTTTGACACTGATATGCTTCTGATAAACTAAGCAGGGAAGTTATCTTAGATTTATTCTCCTCATGTTTTAAAACTTTTACTACATTTGGGTCTTGTGAAGTCAGCAGATATGTATGCAGTCCTATGATTGCAGATGTATACATCAATTTCAAGGAAATCCATACCGCCTTCCAAATGGGGAGTATATAATCATGGTATTCACTGATTTTTATTAGTCATTTGGTAAGCATGAGGCATCTTATTGCTTTCCTGCCCAACCAATCTAACACCTTTGGGGACAGTCAATTACTCCAAAACTGTAAGTCAGGACAGGAGGAGCAAACTGGTTTATAACTTGGACTTTGCTCCTCGATGTCAGTGCTGTTATCAGTATTAATTTTAGTCTTCCAGAATATTCTTACTAAGTTATATTCTCATTTGTTCATGTTTTGCTGTTGATCCTTCATCAGTTCCCAAATATTTATTTATTCTTTCTTGCTGAAGTTCTTTTATATCACATTCCTGTCCCAAACTCAAGACCAAATGGCATTCTTATACCATCTGAAAAAGTTTTGACCACTTAGAAGATGATAAGTCTTTACACTTCATTGTTTTCTGGAAGCCAAATTGTAACCATGACCTCATCTGTTGAACAGACAGCCTAATGGGGTAAGGGCAAGACAAAAGAGCAGCGGTGACAGAGTCACCCTGAACTATCCCCCATTGCATTTTTATCCCTGGAATAATAATTTGTCCTTTATTATGGGTTAACTGCAAAGTAGTTTGCACTGTTTCATAGTCACTCTAATGTACTTGACCAGTACAGGGTGTATCTTATATATTTTAAACACTCTTTTATCCATGAATGTGGGATACTGTCAAATGCTTTTTTGTAGTGAATCCATGCCATACTTAGGGTCTTCCCCTTTTAACAGTTTTCCATTATGACTTTAACAATAAATGATCCTTTGTTCCATATGACTATCTTTTGTTACCCTTTTGTTCTATTGCCATGATTAAGTTTTCTTATAAATGACTATAAGCTCTGCCGGCATCAGTTCCAGTGTATAGTTTATATATCGTCGAAAGGCAAGTTATTGGTCTATACTTTTTCAGATAGCTTGCAAGTTCACTCTTAAGTAGGGCTATTGTTTTTCCTGTTGTTAACCAGGTTGGTATTTGTTCAGGGTATGCATATAAATAGTTCTTACTCATGGCTAAATCTTCATGTAATGATGTTAATATTTTTAGCCAGAAGTTTGGTCCTGCATATACACCTAGTGTTTTTCAATTAGGTGCTTTTCTTAACTTTGTTTCAGTTTCTCTAGCCATTAGTTCATCCCATGTCATATCCTGCAGATTTGAACTTTTTATTCTTTCTTTTACTCCTTTTATCCATTTGGTATCTTTGTTATGTTCCATAGGATCTTCATAGATATTTCTGCAAAATGTATCTATTTCTTCTTTTTTTGGTGGTGTTTCAGTTCCTTTTGCCTTCTTTCCCAGTTCTCTATAAATCTTTTTTGGGACATCAATAACTTGTTTATTTTGTACTTTTCCTGTACATTTACCAGAATACCTTCTAAGTTATTTTGCCTGTGCTGATATTTTTAGTTTACTATTTGCGATAGACATGATAAAAGCAATGTGCAGTATCCGAACAGATTGGGATCTATTAGGCACTATCTTTCTAACTATTTTTGTTGATCTGTTCCCTCATATACTCTTCTAACAGAGACAATTCTTGTCTTAACTGCTCTGTAGTTTTCTCTATTCAATACTTCCACGATGGCATTTGATTTCTCCCCTTCTTTCCCTCACTGCTCTGTGCTTTTGTAGTAAAACATTATCTGGTCATAGGATCATAGGAAGTTACTAGGCTATTGTCCCTGTGCCCCTTACAAGCCTAGCCAATAATTTAGCCCATGTTCCAAGAAGTTAGCACCTGATACCCCTGTCCGGCAGAGACACAGGTGGAATCCCAGGGGTGTATTTTCTGTTACCCATCCAGTTATTCAGGTTGTGCTTAAAAAGGGCTAATGAGGTACTCTACTTGACGTGGCATGACAGTCTATTGCACAGAAGGGGGCATCTCTGGAACACAAATATGTCCTGCCAACAAGTTGTATTGATGTCACAGACCAGATTGAGATCATGTGTGTGGGATACTTGAGTGGAGCTTGACTTGTGGATATACGGCAGTCCCATCAAAGTGGGGTCTGAGATTGCTTTGTATGCCAGACAATGGTCACCTCTGAGGAGTCTGTAAGAGACTGAGTAGAGGGAAAGGGCCTTTAGCCTATCTATGTAGGGTAGATGTTTCAGGCCCTGGATGTTCCTGGGAAGGAACCTCTGTGGTCTCTCCAGCTGCTACATGTTCTTTGTGAGGTACATGCTGAAAAGGGCATTGTACTCAATAATGGATTTTATATGTGAAGAATACAGGGATGTTATGACCACCTTGTCCCTGGATGAGATATCCTTATTGATGAGGTAGGACATGTAGAAAGCTTTCCATAGAATGGAGGCAATATGGTGGTCAAAAGTCAGTTTGCTATCAACCTGAGTGCCCAAGTCCCTCACGACTGATTGCATGCTTAGGACCTTGTTATTAATGTGATAATTTGTGGGGATGTCACTCTCCTTAAAGAGGATGATGATGCATTTTTTTTGGCATTCAGTTTGAGTCCATGTTTCTTGCACCAGTCATATGTTTGGGTGAGACCCTCTTGGAGGATGTCCACATCATTAGGGGAGTGGTTGACAGCACCCAGCTTGCAGTCATCTGCAAACTTGGTCAGCCATGGCCCACTGGTTTTGGCCTGCACCTCAGAAAAGTATATCCCAAACAACAGAGGCCCCAGTACTGATCCCTGGGGTACACTATTCATTATGGGTCGACTGCTTGAGGTGTCTTCCCCTATTTTGACTAGGTGGGTTATATCACTGAGTCAGTTTGCTACCCATCTGGTAACATATGGATTGAAGCCTAGTTGAGTGAGTTTATCTATTATACCCGAGTGAGGAAGAGTATCAAAAGCTTTAGCCAGGTCAAGGTAGGTGGTGTGCACCGTCTTCCCCTCATCCATGGCTTTGGTGACTGTCTCAAAGAAGTTGACCAAATTTAACAGGCATGACCTCTCCTTGATGAAACCAAACTCTGTGGGATCAAGTGTTTGGAGGTTGCCAATGTCCTTGCTAATAAGATTGATAATAATCCACTCCATGGCCTTACAGATCAGGCTATTTAGGCTTATACGTCTATAATTTTCTGGATTGGTGGATGCTCCACTTTTATGCAAGGGGATGACAGTGGCTCTTCTCCACTCGGCTGGAACAAAGCCAGTACTGAGGCTTTGGTTGAATAGGGTGACTAACGGTGCTGCAGTTTCCTGTCTGAGTTCATGTATGATGCAGACTGGGATGTTATCTGGTCCAATAGAAGCTGTATTTTATGCCTTTAAGAGGTCAGTGATTGCTCCCTAGAGATAAGGGGAGAAGGCAGGTGCTGGGAATGTCCTAATTTTCTGAGGGTCTATATTAGAACATCAAAGTATTACTACTTCGAATGTCCTAATATTGAACCCTTTGCATCGAACGGTGAAAATAGCAAATCTGCAGAATATCGAATACTTTCCTAGGGAAAGTATTCAGTGGGCTGATTCTGCAGCTTCACTATTTCCTCGACTATGGAAAGAAGGTTACGGACCGGGTTAAGGTAAGTATGTGAATGAAGGTGAGTGTGCAATAGGGACCTTAGGGTTAGGGAGCAGGTAAGGTGAGTGTGCGATAGGGAGGTTAGGGTTAGGGAGCAGGTAAGGTGAGTGTGCGATAGGGACTTAAGGGCTAGGGAGCGGGTAAGGTGAGTGTGCAATAGGGACTTTAGGGTTAGGGTGAGGTGAGTGTGCGATAGGGGCTTTAGGGTTAGGGAGCGGGTAAGGTGAGTGTGAGGTAGTTACGAACTTTAGGGTTAGGGTTGGGTTAAGGTAAGTGGATAGCTAGTAGTGAATGTATGGTTTAGTGTAGGGTTTTGTGAAGTGTATGTGTGTGGATTATGTATTTTGGTGTGCTTGTGTTGTGTGTATGTTTGTTGGAACAGCAATTTTTTTCCCTGGGAAAAAATTCACTGTTCTGATTGTTCGATGTTATGGTGTTTCGAGTGAAATGGTTCAATATTACAACATTCAATGTAGTAATACTTCGATGTTCTGATATAGACCTATTTTCTGATGGGGGACAGAGGGGTGAAGTTTTCACTGAACCTGACTGCCAGAATGTTGGCTATATCTACAGCATTTGTATATGTGATGCTTTCGGCCATCAGTTCTGAGCAGATCTAGGTTCTTCTGTTGAGATTGAAGACATATGAAAATAAAGCCATGCATTGGTCTTTAGTAGATGTGGCCAGTTTGGACTCACAGTTTGCTATGGAAGATTTGACTAGTGCGTAGTGCTCTTATTTTCTTGTTCAGACTAATGAGAGATTGTTTCCAGTTAGGCACCTGCTCCTTCTTGGACCTAGACAGCAGTTTTTTTTTTTCCTTTTATTATAAAGTTTATTTATTGCAGATGTCCACCAGACAGGTTTACTCTTCCTTAAGGAGGAGGATGTTGTCCTGTTAGGTATTCCTGATTCCATGCAGCTATATAAGTGCTCGTAAAGTACTTTGGTGTAGGTTTGGACATATGCGCCAATTCCTATGGATGGAAGGGAGCTGTGAAGCTGTTTATACCTTCCCTCAGTAGGTTGTAATCACCTTTTGAGATTTTTTTTTTTGTTTGACCTTATCTACAGGGTGGTCGGGGGAGATGGTGACTTCAAAAGTGACAGCTTTGTTGTCAGATTTTACCAGGGAGGATGAAACTGTAGGGATACTGCAGTGGTTACTTATGTTGATTAATACCAAGTCCAAGACATTTTCACCTGTTGTGGGGATGTCAAACAGCTGGTCCAAGGCATTTGCATTGATGAAGTCAAGGAATCTGTGGACATTTGTGTTTTGGTATGAGTAGTTATTCCAGTCTATGGTTGGATAGTTAAAGTCGCCCATGATCAGGGTAAAGGGTTGAATCTTGATAGATTCGAAAAGGGCCAAATAGGTAGAGTGGACATCTTGAGTCAAAGTTGAGGGCCTGATGCTAGCTATGATTTGAATAGGGGTCATGTCAATGGTCAACTGCACCTGGAGTGTCTCCTGTGCATGATACTGTTTGACCAGCGTGGAGGTGTGTATGTCTTTTATATATATTGCAACTCCACCTCTTTTTACTTTGCTGGCCATTGTTTGGGGTCTGAATGTATGATAGGATGAGTAACCTGGTATGGCTGCGATGCTCTCTGCAGCTTTGAACCAGGTTTCTGTGACTGCACAAATGTCAGAATCTTCCAGGGTTAAGAATGCTTGCAATGAATGCAGTTTCGTGTTTAGACTCCCAGCATTTAGCAACATGACCTTTAATTTGCATTTTGATAAGCTTTTCATGTTGGTAGTTTTAACCTCATGGCATTGCCTAAAAAGGCACTATGGGGGAGGCAAGACTCTTTGCCAGGAGTCTAAAGCCCAAGGGAAACAGATGCCTGCCATCTCTGGCAAAGCATCGTGGTTTGTCAATCATGTCTTCCCAGGCTGTCAGGTACTTGATCCCCTTGGATTGACACCAGAAACTAAGCCAATTGTTAAAGTCAATCATTGTCTGTTTGTACTGAGGCATCATTCTGGGTGACGGTAGAATGCTGCTTAAGGCTAGAAACATACCTGCCTGGGACACATATTTAGTGAGCTCTTTCATGTCTCTCTTCATGTAGTCCAGGGAGGTATGTCTCAAGTCATTCACAGCAACTTGGACTATGACAGAGTCATAACAGTACCTGTTGTTGACAGACTTGAGTGCATGGGTGATATGGCGGATTCTGGCACCTGACAAACAACTAACCGTGACGTTCTTCTTATCCAGCCTAGTGAGAGGCAAATCTATGTATCTCACAATGGAGTGGAGTCTATTATGACTAATTTGTTGGGTTTATGTTTAGGCCTTAGTGGCTGTGAAACACAGATGTGTGGACTATGTGTGGTGTGTAGTGTGGTGGGCAGTGGAGTTCTTGTGTGTTTTTTGCCTCGGAGGTCTTGTTTGTTTGGGTATGTTTTTGTTGAGGATCTCCACAGTACTCACAGTATGAAAAAATACAGTTAAACAGTAATGAAATGCAGTAAAATACAATTAAACGGCAATTATTAATTTAGCTGCACAATATTATATCCTATTTACTTCTGCTATATCACATTAATCTATATGAACAGTCCTAATTACTGTGTTAATTTGCTTTTTTCAAACTTCTAATTTTCTGGGTTTTATTGACTTTCTGTAGTGTGTTTCTTTCATTGATCTTACTATGTCTGTCCATCTCTATTAAATCAAGCAACTCTTCTCTTGGATCATTTTCTCCTAAACTGAGGGCACAGTCTTTGTTCACTATTTCCTGCAGGCACTCTGTAGGAAGTTCCAGAGCATCTTCCTGTGCCACAATCTCTTCAGTTTCATCCTGTGTCATCCATTGTTCTTTCATATGGGAACTCACTGGCCTATCACTCCACAACATTGACTGCTTCAGAGTTGCCACCGTTTCTTGTTCCTTCCCTTGCTGTGCAACTCCAACTGAAGTTTTGTACTGGCTTTCTATGGAAAGCTCCAAAGTACCTTCATATGGTAACAACTGATCAGATATTTCCCACTCCACTGGTTTCTCCTTAGTCTGGGATCCATTGCTCTATCCTGCTGTGATACTATCAGGGTTATATTTTCTACACTAAATCCTTGACTTTGCAGGTAATCCATAACCTCAGTTTCTATTTCTTTAATTTCTCCATTACTTATTCTCGTTTCTACGTTTCCTCTTTGTTTCCTTATTTTTTGTATTGTAATATTTTCCATATCTGGATGCCTTTGCCTGTCTTTCTCTAGAAACATCTTTGGTGGTGCTCTTTATGTATTGATTAGTTTTACATTCTCTTTAGCATAAATATTGCACCACATTAAATCTCTTTTTCTTTCCCATGTCCATATTTCTTCTTTGGAAGTCTCCTGTTCCTCCTGTTTCTCCTTTCTTGGGGGACTCATTCTTCCAGCATGCTGTGATATAACCTGCATTAGACTTTCAACACTAAACCCTTCACTTCACAGGTATTCCATAACTTCCACTTCTATTTTTTAACTTCTTCTTCTTTAATAGTCTTCTGTTCTACATTCCCTCTTTGTGATCTTATTTGTTATATTGTGAACTTTTCCATATCTGGATGTCTTTGCCTGTATTTCTTTTTGAATATCTTTGGGGCTGTTTTTTGTATTAATTTATTTGGCCTTCTCCTTTGCATACATGTTGTACCATATCAGATCTCTGTTTCTTTCCCATGTCCATATTTCTTTTTTGTACTTTTTAAAAGTCTCTAGATTTTGTTCTTTATATTTTCGTACTTCCTCAGCAGCTTCTTTTTTTAATGGCCTAGGGTTTCTGGTCTATATGTTTTTCATAAATCTGTTGTATTAATGAGCACAAATATTTATCTGAAACTTCTAACAGGTTTTATTGTGCAAGTATTTTTCTTTCCTCTAATTTCTCTCTTATTTTTTTGTATATCTTCTCTCTGGAAATTTTGCTCTTTTTGCAGAATAGTAACAATGCATAATTTCTTTCTTATCCTCAATAGTCCACTCTATCACCGTTATGTTTTTTGGCTTATCAGTTTTTGTGACTTTTGTGGACTCCTACTTCCTTCTACACTGGGGGGGGGGATCCTCCCCCTGGGCCTGGTCTAGCACCATTGTAGGAATATTTCCATGTCTTGAGGATTCTACACTGTACTTTTTCCAGTCCTGGAACCAGTGTGTCTACCAGGATTGAGCACTTTTTCATTCTGGGTCTTGTGTACTCAGCTATCTTTTGCTATATTTTAACCAACGTCTGTCCATGGAATATGCTATATGAAATACAGTGTATGTATCAGTGTTGCCTTGGTGAAATTTTGTAAAAATCAGGGTCCACCTCATGAAGGTACTCACCAAGACTTGAGGATGAATTCAATTCCAGCAAGACTACTCTCCTTTGCTTGCTGATTTCTCATCCCTCCATTTAGACACTGATGAGAAAAGAGTGATAATTTTAGAAACTGGTTCATGGAACCAGTGAAAATGAGGTGGTAACAGTATATCCCTTTCTTATTTTTTAAAGTGTTTTCTCTCCACATCTGCTGCTGACCATGAAAACCTCCTCCAGTTAGACTCCAACCTATTTGTTTTTAGATGCAAGGCACTTTACCTACACCCAAGTGACAGCCAGCCAGAATCAGCTGAAATACAGCAGCTATGGAGTTTGTTGTCTTATTGATGATAGATCTTCCTTCCAGTTGTCATGGGGAGACATCCTCTTCACTATGACTGGATTTTCTCAGCTCACTGTCAGTCCAGGCCAGAGATTTTCTTGGTGATCCCCCTCCCCAAGGAATCTGCCATCAGTGAGAGCATCGGCTATGGCAAGTGCAATACTTTTGATAATGGTCTTAACACCTCCCCCTGTTGGCTGATGTGAGCATGCATATCAATTTAGGAATGTCCTGTGCTCTCCCAGGATGTATGCACACCTACATGCATGTCCCATTGTTTACCAAGACTGACATTGTAACATGCAATACATGCCCTCCTGATAAAAGCTGTTGTTGCCACACCAGCCTCAACTTTTATGGGAGCAACAGGCTCACTGAGAAACCACTTGTCAGGTGGTACTGTGAAATGCAGATGGCTTCTAGTCAGGGTAATATCAGAAATGTCAGGATTCAGAGTAAGTTTCAGTAAGCAGGTAGCTTTATTACAATGTTGCAAAACGCTTTTTGACTTTTAGTCATTGTTTTTTACTGTATGGTATTGTATTGCTCTCAGTTTACGCTTTGACTCTAACACTGGTATGTCTGTTTGTATTTGTCTTCCAAGCATTAGTTGTGAAAGATGTGGCACTGTGTGGAATAGCTTGTGAGGCCATTAGAGCTGTATGTAGATCAGTTTGCCTTAATATTTCTTTGGTTGTCCGTACTGCTCTCTCAGATTCATAAATTGATTAAGGATCGTTAGGACTTATATGCAGTATGAGTGAAACAACAATTTGTTGGAATTCACTGGAAGCAAACTATGTACTATTGTCTGTAATTCATTTTGTTTGTATATCATATCTTGAAAACATTGCCTTTAATATGATTATTATTTGTTGTCTCTTCCTAATTGGTAAATTATTATTTCAGTGTTCTGTAAGCAGTAGTCAGCAGCAAAAAGGTGGATTTTGCCTTCCAACTAACATCTGTCTTTTGCAAAGAGTCCTGTAGCAATGGCTTTGGCTTTAGAAGTCCACTTCCCTGCAGCTGTTAATGCATAATACAGAACTGACACATTGACACTACATTATGTAGGTATTTATGTATGTATGTATTTGTTGACTAGGATGGAGCAATGATCAGTCCAGGGTTTGCCACATGGAAATAAACAATGTGTAAAGTCATATAGCAAGTATGATGCCAATAAATTGTGTGTACATGACAGTATATAACACCATCAATAATTAACTAAACAGTAATGCAACAGTGATATGTTAGGCACTTACAGTACATAATCAGGTAATATGTTGTACAACAGACAATGGGACAAATATTTTAGTGGTATTTGTTATTAGTAAGGGAACATTGTTTAAGTTAAATGCATATACTGCAACATGTAAACCTGTAGAAGAACATTATTTAAGCTATATCACAGTTAGACATTGCCCGTTCGATTCTCAGTTAGAGCGTCTTCTGTGTGGCGACATGAGTGAATGGGTGTTCCTTCGCTGAAGGTTGTGCGTTAGGCCCGGCAAGCCAGTACGTAAAAATCTACTGCCAATCATTAGCGGACCGGAGTTCCGCTGTGGCGACCCCTAACTGAAAAAAGCCGAAAAACACAAACAAACAAACATATAATATAAACACATTTCTACCGTTTATACTAAGAAGACAGAAAGGACTAAGTGGTGTAATACTGAGAGATAGATAGAGAGCCTGACAGAAACTTTAGTAACGAAGAGAAAGACTAGAAGGAGATGAAGTTCAAAATTAATGACATCCTGGGAAATATTACAGGAGAAGTAGGCTGTGCTGTATGAGAAACGGATCCCTAATGTGGGAGACAATGAAACTGAGCTAAGGGGAGCTGAAATGATAGTTACAATTATGTCGCCTATTGGTTACATGTCTGGGTCGGTAGCATGAATGCATGATCACGAGATGGACAGTTTGGTTCTTTCACTACATTCAGTGAGATTTTGATGACTTCATGTATCTGATGTGGATCTTCTGCTCACTGATTTATGGTATCACAGTTTTCTCTTGGTATAACATTAAGCCTGTGTGCTCCAATAACGTAACTCTGACTATAAAGTACTTGTACATAAGTTATTTGGTTTGAGTCCAATGACTTGTTCATCTATTAAGCTCATGCTGGATAACAGCTTTCAATTCTGAATTGATTTGAGTGGCTTGCATAAGCTATTCTAGTCTTTCAGTAGTTATAGGCTTTCTTGTCATGAGGCCTTACACATAAGGTGAGTCACCAGTTTCTGTTTCAGAAAATGTTTTTTCAGATATGGAATGTCTGGATAACATATCAGTAACAATGAGTTGTTTGCTTGGTACATCTATTGGTTTTGCATTGAACCTTCTTAAATGCTTTAAAAGTATTTTGCACATTGGTGGTACTTTGCCAAGATCATAAACATTTAGCAATGCAAATAATAGTCTGTGGTCAGTCTGGAAACTCTTGAGCCATCATAGATATCTGGAGAACATTTGATATGCCCTCATATTCACAAGATATTCTTTTTCAGCTTGAGAATGTCTCTGTTCAGCGACTGTTAATTCTCTGGGGAAATATGATATAAGATGTAACACTTGTTTATTTTCTTGGAATAACACTGCACCAAGGCCAAAACTCATAGCATTTGCCCTCACTATTATATGTTTAGTGGCACTACAGTATGCTTTTGTAAGAGTCTTTTGGTAACTTGGTAACACTACTGCTCCATGAAAGGCTTTTTCTCTGAGCCTCAGCTCCCCAACACTCAGTTCCCCAACAATGCCTGCATTTCCACTTACAGGAGTTATCAGAACATCATGCAGGCAGTAAGTGCCAATACCTGGGTGTTTCCACCCCCCCACCTCACTCCCCATAGTGTGACCTTGTAAATAATTATATTAGTCATGGAGTTGGTGTGACAGGTACAAAGGGGACTGAAAACTGTAGTTTCGGGAGGTTTTTTTGGCAAGTTGTCTTTTGTGGAGTACAGACTCATAGTAAAAGCAATTATTTTATTTTACTGAATGCCTAGGCTTGAGCATTTCCCCAAAAATGGCACATTCATTTTTAACAAATTGGTTGAAAGTTTAAGTATAGCAGGAAGGTCTAGTACAGACTTGCTGAAATAGTCAGTCATGCCTAGGGCTTATCACAGCTCTGTTACACAGAATGGATCTTACAACACTGTTTTGATAACTGGTTTGATGCCATCTGTGCATATATGGTACCTAAATACTGAAGCTTGGTTTAACTAAAGCAGAATTTCTCTTGATTAAGCCTGCAGTTTGAATTTTTGATTGTAGCACTGCTTTCCAACCTCAAATCATGTATCCGCTTGCACTAAACACAAGGATATTACCCATAACAACACCACCACCATCTTGACCCTTGAGAAAATCAATCATTTTGTATTTAAAAAATTTAGATGCTTATGTTATACCAAACAACAATCTTCTGAAACAAAATCTTTCCATGAGGTAATGAAGGTTATCTGCTTTGGGCTTTCTTTACCTAATGGTATTTGCCAGAAACCACTGGAAGCATATAGTGTGGAAAACACTTTTGCATTTACTAGTTAGGGCACTATGTCCTTTAATGTGGGCAGTACAACCATTTCATGCACAACAGCATCAATGAGCCTTTTTTAAGTCAATACAAATGATCAATTAGCCATTTTTTTGATTACTGGCACCATATGCAAGCACAAGAATCAACCAGTTCAATCACAGTTTCTATAAAGCAAGCTTTTACATTCATTTATTCCTGTCTCTGCTTTGGAGAGCAAAGGACATGGTTCCGTTCTCAGTGTATTTGAAATATGATTTAGGTTTAATTTAATCTTTACTGGTTCACCAAGCACACCTACACCATATCTTTCAACGTCTTAGCACAAGAAATCTGGACAAAGTCAAAAATAATGGAGAGACAAAGAGCCAAAAATAGAAACAGATTTTATATATTGCACTTAGAATGTTACTGGAACAATAGCCTTTGTGTTAGCATGTATTTTCCAAAGAATATGAAGTCTGAAACTCAGATGTCTGTCATTTCTATTCACTTCAGTCCTCAAGACAACAACTTTTATAATGAACAGAGCAAAAAATATGAGACAAAAGTCTTTACATTCTGCAAAATTCTTGACAGCTGAGAGGTATGCTCTTCACTGATATCACTTTTTGCTGATAAAATCTATTTTGCATACCTCAGCACTGCTCAGCACATTATTTATGTACAGACCATTCAGCATAACCCCAAAATTCAGAATTGTGTCCTTCTTCACTCAGTCATGACTAGGAATTAGCTAAAGCAGCTAAGCTATTCTGCAGGGCTATGAACTTCAGTCTCTGCCTCATACAGCAGAAACATGCATTTGGAAGCGGCTAAAGGTAACATGATGTCTCGGTATCTTCGCTTCCTGTATCTATTTTAAAACTCACAACTGTTCCCTATATTGGTATTTGTACTTGCCTGTCAGCTTTTACATCTGCAACTGTAGAAATGAATGTAACAAAAATTACTTTTGTACATTATTTTAGTTTATTCAGCATTTTCAGTAGTAATTTCTTTAACTTGCTTTGTTTTACAATAAATAGCAGAATGGCCCAGTCTCTTGCATCTCTTATACCTTCTGCCATATGCAGCACACTGTTCTGACTCATTATGGTGACAGTCATACCTCATACATTGGCCTGGTTTGGTCTCACTCTGTTTCTTGAACATTCTCCTAATCTGAATCACATTACCCTTTTTATCAACCTTGACATTAGCACTTCTTTTTACTTCAAAAAGTTAATTTGTCAAGATTAAGACTCCAGATATTTGTATCTTCATTTAAAAACTTAGATTAACTTTAGGTTTCAACAGTGTACCAATGGTGAGATGGTGGGAGCAGTCTGCCCTGGGTTCATTGTCTGGGTGTAAGGTGTCTTAGGGTATGATCAGCATTTTGCACAGTAATGCAGCACTGACATTCTAGAAGGAATGATGACACTGTGTTTGCACTCATGTCTGAAGTGCAGAAGCATTTCTACTTTGATCGTCATGTTAGTTTCAGCACAAGAGCTTTGAAGCTTTTTGGTCTTTGGCTCAGCTTTGAGAGAATTAGATTTTTTGTTCTTGAACTTAAAAGTTGAGGGGGACACCAGATCAGGCAATGGCTCACAATGTCTGATAATCTGGGCATGATTCTGTTAAAGTATAACTTTTGTAACACTTCTAAATCAGCCAACCCATTTACAGGTCTCTCTCTTATTTGATCATTTTTCATTGCATTAAAACCACAACTGTATCTCAGATCCTATAGCCAGCTACAGACACTTCACCCATTTTAGCCCACTGTTTGTATGCATCCATGTAAACACGTTTTCTCAGGAACTATATTTCTTTTTGGTAGAAAGTGTTCACTGAGATTAATAATCACTAACTATATGTAACACTTTGGCCTTCTGTAAATGTAAATGTTCTGTATATAACCTCGATCTTCTGAAAATACCATATACACTTGTGCCTTTACCTGGATTTCTTTATCTAATTTCAGTGCCATAAAAAATGAAAAACTCTATATCTAAATACGCCAAGTAAATTGATTTGAAAGGTCAAATGGATCAGGTGGGTTAAAATTCATCACAGCAGATACAAATTGGCATTTTAACATTGATAACTTTAAATTCAGTAAAGAATTTTGAAAGTTAATATTGGTGGTTTCAGTAATGGTGACTTTCTCTGAGCATTTTTTGATTACTCAGCATTGTGTGGCTCAGGTTTGAAACCTGTGTCAGCTTTCTTTTATCAAAAACATTCTGCTTTAGACTGATCCTAGAGGGGAATCATGTCAGAAATGTCAGGATTCAGAGCATGTTTCAGTATACTAGTAACTTTATTACAAACAATATGGAAACACTGCGTAAACAAGGGTAACACTTCAGGATCTTATGCCCAAACGTGAAAAAGCTCAGTGCTGATAGGCCATAATGATATTTATTCTTAAAGATGCAATGGCACACATAAAAGGCAATATTATTATATACATATGAACAATATATATATATATATATATATATATATATATATATATATATATATATATATATGTATTAGCAGCTTTAATATACTTTCCTGTATACTTTTATTCCCTCTTCCCAAGAGGGTAAGCTAAAAGACACTCATTCCTACTATTCAAATATTCAAAAGCAGAATGACTAGGTAACAGTCAGGTCTTTATCTCCCTATGTCATTCTGTGAACAGTTATATAGACATGCCACTACTGAACAGTTTATCACCCTAATTCAATAAAGGTAGCTTTTATCCAATCCAAGTAAGTGGATGGCATCAGGCTAGTTCTAGCGAAAAGGTCACTTAGTGCTTCATGGAAAAACTTATATCACATGGTAAGAGAAGTGTCAGCTTTTGTTAAATGGACATTATTGATTTTTTTCTGAAGACGTTGGAAGTGTAAACGAATGAAAGCACTAGTATCTATGAGTGTCTGTAGCATATCTCCACAGTGTTTTTAGTAGACAGTATTGAATTTGCATTAGTATTTTACTTAAATTACTTAGGAGAGCACTGCTTATCTGACTGTCTGTAAATAACTTATGTAAACAGTTTTCAAAAGCTTATGATAATTCCGAAAAAGTATTCCCAGGTGAAACAAACTGCTCAGGAGCGACAAACCAAGTATGAAACATTTATTTAAGGTTTATACTTACCCAGGCTGCTAGAATTAAGTGTCTCAGAGAGTCATGCTTCCTTCCAGTCTTGATATTTATTTTATTGTTTTATAGTTGCTTACCAGGAAAGTCAGACTGGACAAAATGTCCTTTTTTAGTGGAGGCCCATGAAGAAGCTCCACATTTATAAATAATATTACAATGCATAATGCAATGTACAGATAAAAATATTGATTCAATCTCAGATAAAAGTACAAAATGAAAATACATGTTACACATTCAACTGATACAATCCTATAGTCTAGGTAAGATACAAAGAACAGATTTTTGAGATGTGTTTGTTACTGAATAATTAAATGAAGTCTATAGAACTGGTAGCTGACATTAGATATAATTTAAGTATAAGTTATTACCAAACAGGGAACACTTTGATGTAACCACTTATATTTGCAGGATTTTCATGATAATGGACTTCAGTGAAGGAGCTAGCACAAGGATCTTGATCAATAGCAGGTTATTGATCTTTCCTGAACTATTGGTAAGAGAAAAATGTAAAGGAACTGCCCATCCACAGCCTCTGAGTGCCTTTAATAGACCAGTACTTAACATTATGAGCTAGGGACATTGCGTAAAAAGATAAATCCCTAAGTAAAACCCAGGTAACCCAGGTTCTATTAGCAGCTCAGGCATCTGAGATGCTGTCAGGGGAGGTTTTACATGTCCATACTCAGGAAGTATTCATGCACTTAGCCACATCTTGCAGTTGAGCTTGGTGGAGGCTGGGGATATGCAGCAGGCATTGTTTTAGTTCATGTGGAGGTGGGACAATTCAATATGCATTCGTACAACTATCCAGGTGTGCACAATGGAGCAGGCAAATTAATGCAAAACAAAAAAAATCATCCTTGGTAGTGATATGATGCTGCCACAGGGTGCCTCAGTCTCCTCACTGGCTCGACTACAACAATACCTCACACTATAGGTGTAAAATTTGGGTAGCATTTCTTATTTAGAAAATGAGACGTGAGTCAATGCAAGGTACAGATAGATATCATTTGATTCATAATTACAGCATTTACTTAACTGTGAGGCTGAATGGGCATGTGGGGTGGGGAGTGGATTGAGTGGACTGAAAACAAAAGCAGCCACAGAGCAGAACAAGAACAGAGGATGAAAGCAAAATTTTAAGCAGTACAGGATCCTAAAAACACAAATTAATTGGTGGAATTGATGCAGGAGCAAGAACTGTAACTTAGCTCTAAACAGAAAGGACATTCTTAGCCTGCTCCTAAATTTATAGTACTAAGCAAGAGTCACCTTCTTTAAAAGGAATTCACTTTCGTCTTGTTTGCATGATCTATACTGTAAAATTGTAAGCCAATCACAGACAAAACACATGTGGTTGGTATCTTTTGAGTCAGAAACTAATTAAACTTTTACATACCAATCTTTCCAGAAGCTAACTTATTGTTAGCTAATAGCAGCCATTCAGTAAACACAGTCAGAAACTCTATAAATCAAGACTCAGTTCAGTAAGCAGTGGTTTGTAGGTCATACATTAAAGGTGATGTGTAAACATATACTTTAGGTTCTGCTGCAAGTGTTCAAGTCCAAAGCACTGTAGGAACACTGGGGAGGGTGTTTTTAGGGTTAGATAAATGGAGGGAGATTTCTGGGTTAGGGAGCAAAAATTGTGTTTTAGGGTTCTGGAGAGGGAGAGAGTTTTGGAGTTAGAAAATGTGAAGGGTGTTGTGAAGTTAGGGAGAGGCAAGGGAGTTTTGTAGTTAAGGAATGGGAAGGGAGTTTTGTAGTTAAGGAATGGGAAGGGAGTTTTGGAGTTAAGGAATGGGAAGGGAGTTTTAGGTTTTGAGAGTGGGAAGGTAGTTAGCATTAGCACATAATCCTGGAATCTAGGTTTAGGGAGTGGGCTGGAGTCTTAGGGTTAGGGAATGAGAAATCGTATTAGGAAACGTAGAAACTTTAGCATTAGAGTTAGAGTTCTGATAGGGTTGTACAGTTTAATAAGTTCAGGTGTGTGGAGGGCTAAACAGTTGAGAAAGGTGGAGCTAGTGTGAGTTTGTGTGACTGCTTTCTCAAGCAAGTGTCAGCGAGCAAGTGTGTCATAAGCTAATAACAAAAGAGCACTTGGATTAGAACCCTTATTTTATATCAGCTAACAGGATAAGTACATTCTGCAAGTGTAGGCATTAAAGAGCAGATCAGCAAAAACAAAACTATATGTTAAAAATGTATTTGAGTCACCAGTCCTTCAGTTCAGAATTTCACTTAGTATCGACTAACAGCAATTTCAGTAGAAGAAAATGCAGCAGAAAATCAGCTAATCAGCAAGTTCTTAGCTTTAGGATATAAACTGTGGCTGAAAGCTATGCGAATCCTTACCTCTTGCTTTCCTGCTGTCCATTATAAAATAGTCATGTGATGTTACTATTCACTTAGTAGTTTACAGTTTTCTAAAATACTATTTCAGAACTGTCAGGTATAATATGCTACATTTACTTAACAGATTTCATCCTGATTAGACTGTGTAAAAGCTAGACAACCAGAGTGTATTAAACCCAATTAGTTGTGGGTCATTCAGCATAGTAGGGAATCTGTGTAGCTCTCAATGTTTTTCACATACATGGAGCTGTTTCCACCAGTAAAAGCAAGTGCAAGTAGGAGTAACCCTGTCACGAAAAATAAATCAAATAAAATTAAAATAAATAAGGTCTGCCTCTTTTTCCACTCTGTATTTTGCTAATTTTGTCACTATACCTACCAGAAGTGATTTTTTAAAACTGTATCTGTACGTCTGTATAATACTGTTACATATTCAGTTATGCAGAGGTTAATATCATGCTTTATTGAAAATATCCTGATCACACTTTCTTGTGTCACCAACAATAGTATCACAATCAGTTTTCATAAGTATGCCATTACTGCACCAGAAGGTTAATTGGTAAGCTCCTACAACTATTACATTTTATGATTGAATGGGTGCCCGTGTTCTTCATGGACAGGGGTAGTCGATAATGACCATAGAATCATTCTGTGAAGGACAATTGCGGAAACATGACATTAACATGGCTAGGTTGGTAAGGGCTCTAGGGCCATTAGTGTAGTAATCTCCTATGAACCTATGAACCTATGTCCTATGAATCTAGTGTATGTAACCATGGGTGGGAAGCAAAAAGATGCTAGATTTGTAAGAATTATATCATACTATCATAACTGGCTGGATTTTGTACTGTTTGCTCTTCATTATTAGATCACTGCTTCAGTAGCCTAAGCAATATGGTTGTACTGCTGAGGATCTGACCATCTGGTTAGCTTTTACTGGTCCACAGGTGTTTATTTGGCTAACAACCACATGGGTCTTTTTAAGCCTAACTGTGCATCCCAAATCTCTGACAAGTTCTGGTAACCTTGCTAAGTGTAAACAGGGGCTTGGGAGATGAAAACTTTACAAGCAGGGGCCTGGGAGATGAACCATTTACAAGTTGCCTCTGTCCATTAGAGACATAGGTACCAAACCAGGGATGAATTTCCTGTGGCACATCCAATTGGCCAAGTTGCACTTGAATTAGGATAGGGAGGAATTCTGCTTCACATGAATGTGGAGCCTGCTCCAAAGACAGGCTAGTCTCTGGGATACATACTTGTCTGTTCAGCAGGTTCTACTTATATAACAGGCAAGGTTTAAGTCTTTAGAATAGGCACTTTCCACATCCTGCAGTTACTGTACAGCTTATGAAAAGCAGTATAAATTCAGTGGCTAGGGACCAAAATGTCAGGGCTTTCTTGTCTCAGAAGGGGAAATCTAGAGCCCTGCTAGATAGGAAAAGAAATAATAAAAATTCCACACACTGCTGTAATAATAGCAAAATAAATAAATAATTAAAAAAAAACAGAAGGAGAATGGAAGAATAGTGCAGCTACTGCAACAGTGATCTAGTCAAACTGTTTACTTACACAGGCAGTACAGTGGAGCAGTGGATATTGTTGTTGTCTCACAGCAAGTGGTTCCCCTGTTTGATTCTTGGCTGGGGTGCCTTCTGTGTGGAGTCTGTATGTCCTCCTTGTGTTCATGCGGATTTCCTCTGGGTGATCCAGTTTGCTCCCACATTCCACAGTCATGCAGTAGGTGGACTGGAGAGTCTAAATTGGCCATAGGTGTGAGAGTGAGTGTGTGGTATGGATGACCTACAGGACAGGGCTAGCAACATGGTGATTTAAACCTTGGCTTTAGATGATTGTCACTGTTGAACTGACACCCAAGCCCCATGTACAAAAATGGGAAGAAGAGGTTGCAGACGGATGGATTGCAAGTTTACTTACACAACTAAACTATGTTCATCATAAGGTCACTAAGAAAGAAAAGAAGGAAGAAGGGTCAGAGTCCATGAACCCATGGTCAATAGTCCTGCTCTGGATCTAGAGAAGGAATCTTGAGTCTAGTGCTGGGAAAAGTGGTTTACCGATGATGAATCTGCTGCCTCTTGTACTTTTCTAGAGTCTACCCTTTTCCAAACAGTAACAGAAGTAGCCATACCTCTAGCACAGTGAGCCCTTAATTTGCCTGGAAGTGTTATTGTGCAAATAACAAAATACAATAGCATGATACCACCACTCAGAAATTGTTCTGACAGGGGGCGTGGCCAAGGATGAACACAGGATAGCAGCAGATTTCTTCAGCTCCACCAATTTCATTACATTGACAGGAATTAATTACTTAAAAAATTAATTTTTGAAGTAATTTTCTTTCTAAATATGTTTGTTTTATATAGTTCTTGAACTA